>NW_016157126.1:55956-63726 GCF_001687245.7 Rhagoletis zephyria | reverse complement strand
ATTGGCCGTCTGTTGTGATTGCAGCTTTTCGACGTTAAGCTTTCCTTGCATTGTTGAGCGCACATTTTTTGCTGCATAGAGGCGGGAACGTATCTTGGCTACAACAAGATAGTGGTCCGAGTCGATGTTTGGCCCTCGGAGTGTACGTACGTCCAAAACGCTTGAAGCATGCCTTCCGTCTATCACAACATGATCGATTTGGTTTCTCGTTTTTCGATCTGGAGACAGCCATGTAGCTTGGTGGATGTTCTTATGCTGGAACCTAGTACTACATATTACCATATTTCGGGCCCCGGCGAAGTCGATCAGCCTCAGTCCGTTATCGGACGTTTCGTCGTGGAGGCTGAATTTTCCGACAGTGGCGCCAAAGATCCCTTCCTTGCCCACCTTGGCATTAAAATCGCCAAGCACGATTTTGACATCGTGTCGGGGGCAGCGCTCATATGTACGTTCCAAGCGCTCATAGAAGAGATCCTTGGACGCCTCATCCTTCTCTTCCGTCGGGGCATGGGCGCAGATGAGCGAGATGTTGAAGAATCTAGCTTTGATGCGGATTGTGGCTAGACGTTCGTCCACCTGGGTGAATGCCAGTACACGCCGACGGAGCCTGTCTCCTACCGCGAATCCAACAGCGAATATGCGCTCCTTTACGTGGCAGCTGTAGTAGACGTCGCAAGGCTTCATCCCTACTTTTCCTTGCCCCGTCCATCGCATTTCTGTGATGGCGGTGATGTCAGCCTTTGTCTTCCCGAGGACATCAACCAGCTGGGCAGAGGCACCTTCCCCATTAAGGGTCCGGATATTCCAGGTGCATACCCTTAAATCATAGTCCTTTATACGTTTGCCGTGGTCGTCATCAGAAAAAGGGGGTCTCATCCGGGGCTGTTTGTTCTTTTTCATTGAGCGGGGTTTTAACGTGGCGGGACCCAAACCTAGCGCACGCGAAGTTTTACGCCTTCTCACTTTAGTTCGCTCCCAAAAGGGTGTTTGGTTGCTACCCAGAGGATACGTGGATACAAATATCCGGACGTTGTGAGCTGCGATTTGAACCGTACGCACAAGAACCGCTTCTGGCCGCTCCCAGGTGAATGGCAGTCAAGAATTTTCCACTTCTGCGCACGGAACCATCCTCCGCCTGAAGTAAATAACAGGTTTATTTTAGTTTTCATACATCTTCAATTCCCCACAAAAAGGAAACATTTAAATGAATCAGGTGATCACGTTGTTGCTGTGTATCTGGTAATGACATTGTTGCTGTATCTCGATAACCGATTAATTATATTTGAGTGTTGATTTCATCAGCGAACTCTAATTTTAGATTTTCTTTCCCCTGCGTTTGAGACATCGAGATTTTAAAGATATTCCAGCACTAAATTTGCACAGGAATACAATAAATTATAAACAAATAAAGGTTAAAGATTACTTTCAAAATATTATCGTTTAACCAATCAGCTGATAAATAACCCAATCGAAAAACCTCTCATCCTTAATTGTGTTTGAAAGCTGTCACTTCGATAATCACTTTTCACTCAAGTCACTTCGAAACACTTCACTTTTAGTGTGTTTTCACTTCGCTCGAAAATTAGCATGCGGCAGCCCTGCATTGTACCAGTCTTTTATGTCTGATACAAGAACGATAGAATACAAGATTGGGCATTCCCGCAGAATGACATTTGTGGCAATAGGTAAACAAAGAAGATGGCGAAGAACAATGAGTTGACAGTTGTGAATTTGCAGTGAGAAAACATGATTTCATTTGGCAAATGATCATTGTAAAAAGGTATTTAACAAATATCATTAACGAAGTACCAAAAATAGTGTTTGTGATGAAAGTGTTGTGGTGGCTGTCCAATGTGTTTGCTTTATATTGTTTAAATGTTCGCCAAAATGTTAAAATGTTCGCTATATCGTGGGCGTAGTGCGCCCATTTGCAAGCTGAGCTTCGATAAAATAAATAAATAAAACAAATAAATCTGGAAAGAAGCTGGGTGGGGTTTAGTAGCGCCGCCAACTATTTCCGGCTATTCCATCCAAAGGGGTTGCCCGATCCAAAAAAAATTCCACACACTTGTAGTCACATTATTTAAACACCCACCTTAGTAATTTTTAGTCACTAATTTATTTACAAATTGGGTTCGAAATATGCCCTTTTTTGTAAAATTCGGAAATTAGCGTACACTTATCACACCTATTCTCCTTAAATCAGTCACTTCACTAATATATTTTTGTATTCCCCTTCACTTTACACTCTACTCGATTAGTTATAACTTTCTTTACGACTTTAATATTAACCAATTAATCACAATTCATTAAATAAAACACCGTCAAAATCACGCATCTGACTTTGGTTGCATGTGCAAATTAAATGGCGGAGTTCAGCTGTCAAACTCCAAAATATGCAAAAGAATGAGAGACAAAACCCAGTAAGCATTAAAAATATACAAAGGTGTTCTCTGCAGAAGGTGTTCAGCTCCTTTTCTTCGCAAAACAGAAAGAGAATTCTATTTTGTGAGGGTTATAATCCTTAAGTGCGGCCGAAGGCCGCCTACAATGAAAGGTGTTCTCTGCAAAAGGTGTTCAGCTCCTTTTCTTCGCAAAACAGAAAGAGAATTCTACTTTGTGAGGGTTATAATCCCTAAGTTCGGCCGAAGGCCGCCTACGCAGAAAGGAACTCTACGCAAAAATACATTTGTTAAAAGAACATTTTTTTTTTATAAAAACTTGTTTTTTCTTTTTAAAATTAACTTTTTGATTCTTTATTCAAAATCGCCCGATATCTAATTTGGCATAATTTCTATTATTAAAAAACTCCACGGTTTCTGTTAGTTGGGTCATATTCCACTTCAAACTGCTCAGTTTATAATAATAATAGTAATAATAATAATAATAGATTGGCGCATACACATATGTTAGTGATTGGCCGAGCTTCTCCTCCGATTTGTAGCGTGCGCCTTGATGTTGTCACACAAAACAACTGCGCTCGTCAAGGCTGACGAATTTGGGAGGGCGATTTCGAAGGCGAATTCTTGCAGACGCACCAATTCAAGTCTGCTTTAGCCATACCATCAGTAAAAATAAATAAATTCCGTGGCATGGAAGAGGACACGATTGCTAAGTATGAAGAAAATGATGAAATGCTCGACTACCAGCCGCAATTCGCCTAATTTCAAATACTAAACAAGGACTTTATGTTTGCATTCACCGAGTTTGGCATGTATGTATTTGATATGCGCACATCCTCCGTAGATTTGTGGTGCACCCAGTCTGAGCAAATTGTAGATTGCCTCGTAGTTGGAAAGGAAATTGTGGCTTTTACACAAATTAGATCGTTGTATAGTGTATAGTTAAATCCGATGGCAGTAAGTTGTGATAACTAAAAATTTATGACAATATTTGAAAATGATGTATTTTTTTATTGCAGGGTCATGCATGAGTGCTGGTGCGTCAACTGCGACGACTTGTGCGAAAAATTTTAGAGCGTTCTTGTTTGATCTGCAAAAATGTCAATCATTTTGCTGATAAAGCATGCGACTTGAATATCCTTAATCAAATCGCGTAATTCTTAATTAAACATCAGCAATTCGAATTACTAAATGATCTCTCGGTAATTTTTGATGCTATTATGCGAATTGAAGGTAAGCTAATAAGCACCAAGGCGCATTTTAGAGTTAATACTTATCTATCTTATTTTCTTGCTCAGCCGTTGGTGACAACCAGTGTTGCCACTTGCAAATATTTTTAGGTACCAAAACGCCTACCAAATCAGTTTCCAAACTACCAAAATTTGTTCATCATTAAAACGAGATTTCTCGAGTTTTCGGGGTTTTTAGCTACACAAATTAGCAGTAAAAATTAAAACTACACATAATTTTGTTTACAGTATTGGTCACACCAATCTTTCAGATTAAACAAAAGAAATTCGGCCATTTAAATGAAAGAATTAACGTATTGTATAAAAAACTTTTGTAGAAGAAACATTTTTTTGTGTGTGGGAAAAAACAAAAGCAGATATTTTATGCATTACAAAAAAAAAACTCTAAATTTGATTCAATTTGCATCACTCACGTTTTTTTACCAATGCACTGACACTTTGCAAATTGCTTATCACCAATTTTTTTTTTCAAGAAAATAGGTAATTTTTCGTTAATTTCAACATAATTTCATCGGTCAAAGCTTTGGGAAATGAGTTTTTGTTTGCAGAAAAAAATATGGAAAAAATATAAAAAATCGTATACGTGTAAGCAAAGTGAAATCAGTGTTTTAAACGCAAAAACGCAAGTTAAACGAAAAAATTTTAATGTTCAATTTGGTTGTATTTTCAAAACATTTTTGCCTACCAAAAGCTTCATCAAACCAACCAAGCTGCCTACGGAGAATGGTCCAATTGGACCAAAACGGCAACGCTGGTGACAACGTTATTGGGTTCCTGCACGTGCCAAATAATAATCATACACCGACCAAAGAAGTTTACGTTATCCAAAATACCTTTTGCGAAAAGCCAACAAAAGGTAGCGAAAAACTTTTCAAGCACGCGCTTCTAACCATTGTGAGCAGAAGAAATTACAGGAGCTCACACCAGAGTTGTGAAAAATGCATTAAACTTTTTAGTGCATAGCATTTTAATGTAAAGCCCTGTATGCAGCTCTCAAGAAAACGGTCAAGAAAAAATTGCCATTATTTCGCGTGTGTGTCCAAGGAATTTTGACATTTTTGATACCTCACAGCCTGTTGCCTCACTCTTTCCTCAAGAAATAATGGAACGGGCATATATTTCTGTTGCAAGCCTGGGTTGCCTTGTGCTCTTTTTTTACAAAAAACTTTAGAAAACCGTAGTAGAAAGCGTAGTAAATTTCTTAAGAACTGCGTACTGCCTTAAGGAAATTTGACTCAAGAAAATTTCTTAGCCATTTCTTGTCCGTCATTTTATATGGAGTTTTTGCTTTTCTTGAGAACTGCATACAGGCCTTTAATGGAAAAAATTAATGCATTAATTTTTGATATTTAATGTAGGTAAATGAAAATTTAAATGCATTAATTCCGAAGAAATAATGCTAATGATTTTTTTTTTATTAACATTAGAATGTTTAAATGAATGCTATTGCAATAATTTATTGCATTAAAATTATAACAAGCATTAAAAACCCATTAACTAATATTATTTTGAAGTAAAAATTCTTTGCTGACGTTGGGGGTAGAATTCTAAGGTCAAAAATGATAGTGACGGACGTTAAGGCTGGTTTTCACTATGTCAAGTTCAATGGTATTTGTTGTTAAATATGTAAAAACACATTGTCAAATGGAACTAAAAAACGGCTTATAGCTTAATTTAGATCAGAGTAGGTCCTCAGTCGTGTATATGCGCTGCTAAATTGGCTATCTGTGCGGTTTTGGGTCATAATATATGTAATCGGTATGCATCAACAATCAACATAAAAATCTACAAAAGCACTCTGAGTTGCATGCACATTGGCTTTTATTTTCATAAAACATCTAACAATGTTTAGGAGAATTTTTCTACAAGTGCACATAATATAATGAAGCTGAAAAAACTATTAGTAATTATTCCAAGTCCTTCCAAAAGAGGCTATTTAAATTTCACTAAAAAAAAAATTTAATGGTTTTTAATAATGCAAACGAGCAAAAGTATTAAATATTTTAGTGCATTAAAATTTTTTCATTAGCATTAGCATGGATAATTTATTGAAAAAAAATTTCATTAGCATTACATTTTTCAGAATTAATGCATTGAAATATTCATTTGCATAAAATTTCATAAATTAATCATTAATTTTTTACATTAACATTATTGCTTTAAATACCATTAATGCATTACGAAATTGATGCATTTACTCTGGCTCACACCATCCAATGAACATGTATGAATCATTATGAAATATTTTTAAAAAATGTATGAAAAAGATGAAGAGATTGTTTGCCGTACGAAGAAGACACAGCAATTCATAGATGCTAAGGAAAATGCACCCGGTAACGGACAGCACATAAGGGCTGAGGAGAAGCCTTTCAGAGTATTCATCTAAACGCGTAAACTCGTAACTATGTAAACCTCGTAAATAAACCGGTTTCCCATACAAAATTAAGCAAATTTACGAGGTTTTCGTTGTTACGAGGCATTTACACGTTTAGATGCTTTGTCTTTTTATAATTTATAATTAATTTGCAAAAGTGTTAAAATAAGCAATATTATTTTTGTAGAAGGATTTCGCTCTCTGCGTGACTCTTCGACGAATACTCGGCGTAATGAGCAGGTTAAATGTTTTGATGTGCTAATGCAAACTGCCGATATTATTATTTGAATATGCCAACTTGACTTAATTAGTGGCATCAAAATGTCAAATCTAATTCAAACTCAAAAATGCATAGAATCATGTCTTCCATAATTCTGTTTAAAAAGAATGACCTACACTCTAAAACATTTTTGTTTAAATTTGCGCATAATGAGATAGGTAACCAGTTTCCTCTCTTAATGAACGCAAATTTACACACCGTGTTTATTAAATTAAACACTGCTTGCTTACTTTTACTTATCATATGTGTGGCGTAGAACAAATGATTTTGTAAAACTCACATTGAGCATGCTGCAACAATTCAATGCAACTTTAAAGTGAAAAAATTATTTTTCAGGGAAAGAATGTTTTTTAAAAGACGAAAATTAAATAAAGAGCTCGTTGAAAATGCCCACAAAAGAAAAAGAAAAGCCAAAAAAACTCTGACCTGGTACCATTATAGAACCGTAAGTACATATAAATACCAAATTTGTGGTAAGTTTTGAACTAAAGCGTTTTTAAATTTGTAGAAATTAACCGTTCTTTACTTGCAGCATGAATCAACCTCCGCAGTTCATACTCACTGATCTCAGTGTTTCAGACGCCTAAAATTAAAAGACTTGCATGCAAAGTAGGTCCCTAGTTTTAAAAAATCATCAAGCGTCTTGTATACAAATATCAATTTATTTATTTGCAGACAAGTAATATGATTTATCCAAAGGCCCTCTCAGGGCCACCAATTAATTAACAAAGGGATCAAAATTTTTTGTTTACATACATACATATATGTCAGTCAACAAAATGTCCTTTTCAGGGCCGCCAATCAATTAACAAAGGGATCAAAATTTTATGTTTATAACTTTGTTTTCGGATTCTATTATACCACTTTTTAGTACCTACACTCTAAAAAGTGTATATAAAACTACTACTGAAAAGTGTTTATTTTTCAACCAAAATCTGTTCAAGTATACGAACAGGATGTTTAAGATTTGATTTTGAACATGAGTTGTTTAAGTAATACACATGAAATTTTTAAAATTACAAACATTTTTAAGTAAAAATAAATTTTTTACAAGTAATAAATACTAATTGCCAGGGGTGCACCCAGAAATATATTTTGGGGGGAAAGGGTTTATACTTCTAAATATATATCATCAGAAAATACTGAAACTTCTCTCTTTAAAATACATTTATGCAAGTTTTATGTACAGTATGAAATAAATAAACAAACTTTTTAAAGTTTCATAAATTGCATTTTATTTACATAAAATTTGTTTTTGTTATTTTTTTGGCCTTATAACAATTATATTCAACAATTTTTATCGAGTTCGAGGCCGTTTTTTAAATGAAAATTTATTGTGGAAAAGCAACAATAATTTGAAAAAATGGTAGAAGTGATAGCNTTTTAGGTGTGCTCGTCCTTAAGTTATTTTTTTTTGCTATTTTATGGCCTTATAACAATTATATTCAACAATTTTTATCGAGT
>NW_016157126.1:53795-55946 GCF_001687245.7 Rhagoletis zephyria | reverse complement strand
TCTGATGAGGAAATGTGGTGATTTCCGAAATAGCTATCACTTCTACCATTTTTTCAAATTATTGTTGTTTTCCACAATAAATTTTCATTTTAAAAAATGGCCTCGAGCTCATTATAAAATTGTTGAATATAATTGTTAAAAGGCCAAAAAATAACAAAAAACAAATAACTTAAGGACGAGCACACCTAAAAGTTAAGCATTCTAAAAATAGAATTATTAGCACAAACCAACAAAACCAACAACCACATGATCAAGTGAATTGCAGCGGAATAGCTGCGCTTGATTGTGTTGGCATAACAAAAATGAAAATAGTGGAAAAAAGCAAACGATAATTTACAAGGCGTACTTAGCACGGTGCATAGGCAACTGGCTGAGTCAGTGGGATCGTCGGTTCGAAGCCTACTGAAAGAAGTCTGATGAGGAAATGTGGTGATTTCCGAAATAGCTATCACTTCTACCATTTTTTCAGATTATTGTTGCTTTTCCACAATAAATTTTCATTTATAAAACGGCCTCGAGCTCTATAATAATTGTTGAATTTACATAAAATTTACAAAAAACTCAAACATTTTCAACCGGCTTCAAAAAAGGGGAGGTTATCAATTCTTCGGAGTATTTTTTCTTCTTTTATGTATTCCACCGCATAACTTTGGACCGATGAACCGAGTCCAATAATTGTTTTTTTTTTACCGGAAAGATGGTACCATAAGGGTCGTCCCGTAATTTGGTATAGAGTCGATCATCAAACCATGAAAAAATTAACGGTACTCCTAAATTTGTATATGAGAATTGAAATCGGTTTTGCTTTTTGCTTAAAAATTACTTTTTTAATAAAAAATTCTATAAACACAAGATGCACTCAACTTTCATAAGTAATACAAAATTTTACAAAAGAATTTTAATATAAATAAATTAAGTAATTCAATGAAATTTTTACACATTTATATTCATTTTCGTCGATTTCTGGTTTCTATTTTTTTAATACTTCGAATAACTAAAATTTAACTGAACTTGTATTTTTATCGTGTAGCTCATTTTGGTGGAACGAATTCCAAGTTAGCAAATTAAATCTTCGAATGCTTGTTAAGTACATATCAGTGGTAAACTTTTTAAGGCTGTAAAGTGTAAAAAGCAACAGTAAGTGAGTATGCATTGCGTATTTTTAGGACAATGTTTTCATTCGCAGTTAAACTTTAAAGAGCTCTCAGGAAAAAAGAAAAATTCTTTCAAAATGACGAACAAGAAATGGAAAAGAAATTTTCTTCTAATAAAATTTCTTAAATCATAATAAATGTAACCCCAAAACCCACCCCTTGTGTGCGCTAGGTGACAAATTTGAAATTTGTTTTTTGAGTCCAAAACATTTATTGTTCACAATTTCACAGTTTGCACATAAAATGCTTAAAATTTCCTCTAAAAAATTTTCATGTAAATTTACGCATATAAAGAGAGGTAACCAGTTTCCTCTCCTAGTGTGTGCAAAATTAAACACTGTCTGTTTACTTTTCCATGCCAAATTAGCTAGCTGATAGCTAGTCTGATGAGGAAATGTGGTGATTTCCGACAAAAAAGCAAGCGATAATTTACAAGGCGTACTTAGCACGGTGCATAGGCAACTGGCTGAGTTAGTGGGACCGTCGGTTCGAAGCATAATGAAAGAAGTCTGATGAGGAAATGTGGTAAGATCCGAAATAGCTATCACTTCTACCATTTTTTCAAATTATTGTTGCATTTCCACAATAAATTTTCATTTAAAAAACGGCCTCGAGCTCAATAAAAATTGTTGAATATAATTGTATTAAGGCCAAAAAAATAACAAAAACAAATAACTTAAGGGCGAGCACACCTAAAAGTTAAACATTCTAAAAATAGAATTATTAGCAAAAACCAACAATACCAACAACCACATGATCAAGTGAATTGCAGCGGAATAGCTGCGCTTGATTGTGTTGGCATAACAAAAATGAAAATAGTGGAAAAAAGCAAACGATAATTTACAAGGCGTACTTAGCACGGTGCATAGGCAACTGGCTGAGTTAGTGGGACCGTCGGTTCGAAGCATAATGAAAGAAGTCTGATGAGGAAATGTGGTAAGATCCGAAATAGCTATCACTTCTACCATTTTTTCAAATTATTGTTGCTTTTCCACAA
>NW_016157126.1:44240-52780 GCF_001687245.7 Rhagoletis zephyria | reverse complement strand
AAAATTTTGATCCCTTTGTTAATTAATTGGTGGCCCTGAGAGGGCCTTTGGATAAATCATATTACTTGTCTGCAAATAAATAAATTGATATTTGTATACAAGACGCTTGATGATTTTTTAAAACTAGGGACCTACTTTGCATGCAAGTCTTTTAATTGTAGGCGTCTGAAACACTGAGATCAGTGAGTGTGAACTGCGGAGGTTGATTCATGCTGCAAGTAAAGAACGGTTAATTTCTACAAATTTAAAAACGCTTTAGTTCTAAACTTACCACAAATTTGGTATTTATATGTACTTACGGTTCTATAATGGTACCAGGTCAGAGTTTTTTTGGCTTTTCTTTTTCTTTTGTGGGCATTTTCAACGAGCTCTTTATTTAATTTTCGTATTTTAAAAAACATTCTTTCCCTGAAAAATAATTTTTTCACTTTAAAGTTGCATTGAATTGTTGCAGCATGCTCAATGTGAGTTTTTACAAAATCATTTGTAATAAGCAAGCCGTCTTCGTTCAATGCCTTAAACACTGACTCAAGACTTCGCATATGGACCATCATAGAGGAGCTTGGTATGGATAACCCACCCTCGCTAAGGTGATCTGCCCAGGAGAATGAATGGTCGTCATTGCTCCTAAACGACGTGCTAGAAATGTCGTCCTGAAACTTGTGGCAAATATATCCCGCTAAATGCTTGAGTCCGTCTAGCTCTAAGTCCTCGAATTACGCTTCTTCAACCGGCCATAGTTCTGCATAAGAACTTTAGTTCTTCAGCAAAATACCAATAAATATGGTAAAAAATATATGTGTAATTATTAATACAATACATTTTTATATTTAAGCTGAATGAGATAGATAGACATTTATTTTAAGTTACTTGTAAGCGGAGGCTGCGTGATTTCTATGTCTGGCGTATCATCCTCTTCTACATTAGCAGAATCAAATAATACGCCCCTGTTGTGTCTTAGCAGGTATAGTCGCAGACGGTACTTGAACTCCTATTGGTCAGGGTGACCATGTAACCCGCCTTTTTACCGAATAATCCCGAAGAAATTTTCGAGTACGTCTTGGTTCAGTCGATACAACTTCAACGCCGTATTACTTTGAATGATTCCTAGGGATAGAGTAAGAAAAAATAACAAACATTTAATGTTATTCTTGAGATAAACATATGTATTAGTTCACCTTTTTGGAATGGCAGCAGACTAAATTTGCCAAGCACCCTCATATTTTTGACTAGTTCGATCATCTCGCTTAGGATCTTGTTTTGCTCCTCGATCGCTAAACCGTAAGCAAGACAGCGTTCCTGGAGTCGGCGTGAGGCACCCTGACGTTTAAAATGTCAAACCAGTAATTTGTCTAAGGAGTATAATTTGAACGTGAGTTTTAATATTGAGGTTTAAATATATCATTACCTTAAGCAAAAAGCATTATGAAAATAATATCAATTTGTGAATTAAGGTAACGATATGTAATATGGTGAAATACTGTGGTTGTTCACGCCCGCCTGATTATCAGGTTATCTGGTTATGTGGTTATATTTTTTATTCCGTTTACAACAATAAAATACAATACAGAATAATAATTTTTAACCAATTAACATGATAACCAGGCAAGTGTGAACAACCACAATATATAATATAACAAATTCATAATATAATATAATAATACATACTGTTTTGAATAACTGCAAGCATTCGGTTCAGTTTTGGTTCTGCAAATGACCCAGACTTGCTGCCCTTGTTATGGTCTGCGCCACAGTATGCGAAAATAGTTTCGCTGCCGTCTTGATCTTTTGGCGGTGAGCTCCAGCCACGGTCAAGTTACTTGCAGAAATCTTGTGAGTTATTGTCAAGTCCACGCTTGTAATTGACTATCAGGCCGATTCTGAACAGAAAATCCCTGGGAGTTTTCTCTCTTTTCCCTTTCCTCCTATCATGAATAAAAATTCCCTGAAGAGTTTTTATTTAATTGACGGAGTTGAGTTGTCAAAAAAGTGTCAAACAGTTTTTTTTTTGAAGCCCGAATTTCCTCTTCCCAAATTTTCGCGGAAAATGCTACTCGCTGAGAGAACACACTCCCCGGGAACATTAAGAATTGGGCTGAATAATTCCAAAATTATTTCCTTTTTCACAGGTTTCCCATTAATTAGGAAACCTTGATCAAGGAAATGATTTCGCAACATAAAATCATAAAAGATTGGCTGTTTCCACTTTGCCATGAGGCCTGAAACATAAAACGTCTTTATAAAGGTTTTATATTCTTTAAAAATCTTGATTGTAATGTTTCCCTCTTAACATCGCTACCTGTACGTAGTTGACGACGAAAAATCATAACAGTAAGATTGTCTTACTTTCATTTCGTTGAAACTCAACACGCATAGCTTCTGTGCCTCGTTCATGTGGGTGGCGGCTGCCAATAACCGGAAGACTGGGGTTATAAGTCCGCGCGAAATGTCCAGTTTTTGCGCCCAACTCTGAAGTGTGCGGACCGATGGGAGTGGAAGGCATTGTTTATATAGCAACCTATGCTTTTGGACTGGCAGCATACAACGATATTAACTTCGCAATATTCTCTTCCGGCCATTTTCGTCGCTTCGACCCAGACTTCAGCTTCGCTATCTGCCCTTTGGTAAAGATGGAAACTAGTGCATCTTCCACATTTTTCATTTCGGCAGCCATTCCATCCTAAAGTTTTTGCAGTGACTCCATTTTCCACGCGTGCCTCTTCAATTGCAGGTCGGACTCCCGTTTCAATGTAGCGAGCTCGGTGTACTCGCATAATGTTTGCTACCTTCGCAATTTTGCAGCACAAGGACCTCCTGAATGCTGTAATTTTGTGACTCACACACCGCAGCAGGATCTATTCCCCACTCAAAAATGGTTGGCACAGCTTCGCGGCGAAGCAATGGTCGACTAGCAATTCCTAAGCCTTTTATTAGATATCGGCACATATAAGTAATGAAAGTAAATTATATTTACCGATGAAATCCTTATCCGTAAAGTGCTTAATGCATATTACGCTGGTGTCCAAATTGTATGGCTTCTTCTGCCGGCACTACCCACTTTCTGGCCAAGGCGTCGTCTTGGGGAAACAAAAAAAAAACTGCATTCGGGGCCTTTACCCCTACGGCTGCTGCAATTAAGCACACGACACGACATTTTTACAAAGTGTTTATATGGAATAAAACTGGTTTTTCTTTAAAAAGCGCGATTTTCACTTGAAATTCACAATTCCCTTTGCCACTTGTTTGTAAGCAAAAATTTTGTTTACTTATTGCCATAAAGGTCAAAGTTGGCAAAACCAAAGTAGCGGTTTCGGGAATGCATCACCTTCAGTTCATTACACCATGTGTCTGATACAATGTTTGACGCCCAATTACTTCTAACGTAACTTGTAACTTTTGATAAAATTTGGTCGTTGTCAGTGTGAGTTCTGACTTTTTCTATACAAACAGGCAATGAAATTACATCTGAAAAATTATGTACCGATTCTATATGAGTTTCATTTGCCAATGGCAGATGTTGTGGAGAATGATGATATATTTTCTGATATTAATTGCTAGTGTGAATGCCTGCTCCTGCCTCTGGATTGTGACCGTGTGTAGTAAATGTTATTAAATCCATAAGGCAACCCTATTGAAATGTCACTGGGGGAAATCATTTAAAAAGTTTTCAATTCATTTCTTTGTCGCACCAGCAGCAGGAGGACGCACAAAAGCGAAATAAAACTCGTGTACCCACGTTCAAGCAAGGAATTTAGTTCTTAGTTTCAACTCCCGCGCGACTGCAACACATTTTTTATTTCGCTTTTTGGTTTGCTTCGTGGAGTAAAGTGGTCACAAGGAGTTGAGCGTCTATGTCCACGACTAGACGCAGCTGTAGCCATTGAGACGAGAGTTAACGAGCACCAGGAACGGCAGCAGCCCACTGCGTTTCGAGAAACAAGGCAAATTAAAAGGCAGCATAAGGTGAACAACAACTAGTCAGCGGGACCGCGGTATTGGATACCGGTTGCGGCGATGGAAGTGGTCAGGTAAGAAAAATAGAAGTGATTGGGAGAATTTGGTGGTAGGGTAGGAGTTCAAGCATCAGAGGTTAGGTCGTTAGAAGGGAATACGGTACGGTTGTTGAAAATATAGCAAGCAGCAACGCCATAGAACTTAGGTTAAGTCAAATGATGGAGAAAATTAATGCGCTACAGGTCGAACTAGATAATAGCAACCGTCGTTTTAGGGAAAGCCAGGTGCCTGGTGCTAATACTCCACAGTCAGCCATAAATATGGACAATGATGGAAATGCGTCCACATTGTCATCAGTACTGGTTGAATTGGATCGTACGCTCGCAGCAAATAAAACAGATCATCATCGCAAACTACACGACGAATTTGATTGGCGCCCTGAATACTGGTCATTGTTCAGCGAAGCATTCAACATGACATCTGAGGAGTACAGGTACAACGATCATGATCAACATGATTCGTTTGCAGAAGGCCATAAAGGGGAAAGCCAAGGATACTGACGAGTGCCTCCTGATCCAAAGCAGCAACGTCTCGCGGGTGATGAAGACTTTGAATGAACGATTCGGTAGTCCGGATTTACTGGTGAAGAGTCAAATTAGCAAAATCCGTGATGTACCCAATATTGCGGGCAACCGAATTGACTCCTTGATACCGTTTGCAACCAAGGTGCAGAATCTAGCTTCTTCATAAAAGCTGCAGACTGTGATCATCATTTATGTAATACAACACTCATGGATGAAATGTTATTTAAATTACCAGTGCAACGGAGGCTAGAGTGGGCAAGACATGCTGTTACTATTACTCCAAGAACATCAATAATAGATTTTAGCGATTGGTTGTGTCGAAGTGGTAAAATTCCACTTCCTTAATTCAACGGGCGTACCTGCTGAATTCACGCGGAGCCCTGGTGATCCGCCGGCGCTGATGCCGGCCAACGCCCGACTTGTCAAGGGCAGTGCTGCTGGCTGCTTCTCGCGGAGCCCTGGTGCTCCGCCGGCTCTGATTCCGGCCAACGCCTGCTTGGGGCTGCGTTGGTGCAGGCAAACGTTTGTTGCCCGAAGCTGCTGACTGCACCGATGCCTTGGTGGCTAGCAGGTCGAATTTAATTTAAAGAAAAAGTGCTTGTGTTCGAGTTGAAGGAACGCGGGCGAATGCCGCCAATATATTTTTCACATTTTGACATAAGCCTAGCAGCTGTCATACATATGACAGGGTCGCATTCAAATATCGTAAATTCTAAGTTCTTAATTGTACTAGATTAGCCTAGGGCGTATTCATATAAGGTAGTTTGTAGTAATTCAGTAGGGTTGCAAATTATATGCTTTTATCGCGTTACATCACCCTCCTTTGGAAAAAGAAGAATTTGGAAAAGTGATCAATTTTGCCATATTCTTCTTGCCCAAAATATATAATTAGAATTAAATTGTTTTGAAGGAACGAATTTAAGAAATGCTTAGGGGATATTCCTCCCTCTTTCATTCGTTCGTTCAAATCAATTTAAGTTTTGGTAAATATTAGATATTTAAATAAAAGCTATTGTATTTACTAAATTATTATTACTTATTTTATTTATTAAATTTAATTGGCAAAGTATCGTATTTGTAAAATAAATTTAAGTAATTATTTTCGTGAATAACTTATGAGGCTATTTGATTGAATTTTACATAAATACATATTAATTGCTTATGAAAAATGGAATTAAAATTTTTTTGTTTTAATATTTGTATTTAGATTTTCTGAGTTATAATTTTAGCAATGTATGAAAAATGTTTTCGGTTTAATAAATTCATTTCATATTTTGGAACAAAGTCCTATATTACAATTTTGTGGGAAAATATATATATATTTTTTGAGGTAATTTTCATATTGAAAATGTATACATTTAAAATTATTATTTTTGTTTTGTACAATTTTTATTTTAGTTGATAATAAAAAGAAAAATTAAAGGTAATATATATACGTATATACATATAAAGAAAATTTTGTATTATTTTATTTCATGAATTCTATTTTTGTGTACTGTTTTTTCTTTGTTTTTTGCTTCATCAAAAATTGTGACGTTTACACCGTCAATTTTTGTTATAACGTATGGCCCTTGGTATATGTTTTCATGCTTATTGCGTGGTTCTTTTTGAACAAGAACCCTGTCATTAACGTTAATAGATAACGGACGCGCTGTTTTATCATATATTAGTTTATTTCGAATTTTGTGTTTATTAATTAATTCTTTAACCATTTTGTGCGACTTTTGCATTCGATATTTAACTTCTTTCGCGTAATTCTCTACATTATAAATCGGGTCAATTTTATCTCTTTTTAAATCTTGAGGTACTGTTGCCTTATTCCCAAATATTAATTCAAAAGGGGAAAATTTATTATCGAAAACTGTGTTAGTTGTTGTGTTGTGCAAAAATGTAAAATATTTCAAATAAACATCCCAATCGGAAAATGTTTCATTTAAATATGCGCGTAAATATTCATTAAAAACTCGTGGTTACGTTCGATAGTACCCACAGTTTCAGATTGGTGTGCGGTTGAAAAATCGTGTTTAACCTTTAAAAGTTTGGTTAATTCGGAAAAAATTTAATTTTTAAATTCGGTGCCTAAGTCTGATTTAATGGAATTCATTACACCGTAAGTTAAGACAAAACTTTCGAAAATGGCAGATGCAATAGTTTTAGCGCTTTTATCTGCCACAGCTACTGTTACTAAATACTTTGTTAAATCGCATATAATGGTAATTGCGAACCTATTACCATTATTTGATTCTGGTAGGGGTCCTAATGTATCGATTACAATAATGTCAAATGGTTTGCAAGGTGTTGGCGTTAAAACAAGATTTTCCTTGTTTTTAGGTTTAACCTTGTTTAATAAACATTTTGAACAATTTTTAACAAACTTGGATATATCACGGGTCATATTTTTCCAGTGATATTTTGTACGTAATTTTGCATAAAGTTTTTTAATTCCGCAGTGTCCGCCTGTTATGGGGTCATTATGGTAAATGGTCATTAACTTTAACTTTTTATCATCGTCAGTTACTGTTTCTACCGGTTCTGTTAATACGATTTGTAAAAATTTTAAAATATTATTACCGCTGGTTTTTAAATTAGAAATAGAGAAATTATTGAAAAATATATCATCTTTTGGCCATTCTACTTGCTTAATATTGCGATTGCCGGCTTCAGCATCAAGCCTCAAAAGTAACTCGTCTAAACAAGTTGTTTCGTTAACATTCGCAAAATTAAGTAATTCTTGTTTTTTGTGTTTTAAATGTGCACATATTTGAATATTTGAAATTTTGTTATCTTTATCGTAGCGAAAATGCGTTACTATTCGCGGTATATCTTTTGAAAAATTATATGAAAATTTATCGTAAACTTGTACTGTAGGGCTGTACGTGTTGTTGTTTTCGTTCAGTAATCCTACCGTTTTTGTCATAGATCGCGTTTTCATAGCTAAAACATGTTTTGTCGAGTCTTTTAGTTCGTTAATGGTAATGCGTGAAAGTGCGTCTGCTCCCACGTTTGATTTACCTTTTATGTATTCAATTGTAAAGTTGTATTCTGACAGTTCTAGCCGTATTCTAGCAAGTTTTGAAGACGGGTCCTTCATATTGAAAAGATACACTAAGGGTCGATGGTCAGACTTCACCTTAAAGTGAGTGCCGTAAACATAAGGTCGAAACTGCTTAATAGCAAAATATATAGCTAAAAGTTCTAGTTCTATAATAGGTTTACTTTGTTCTGCTTTGTTGAAAGATTTAGAAGCGAAACATATTGGTAAGTCATTGCCATTATGATTTTGGCTTAATATAGCACCGCACCCGTTTTTAGAAGCATCCACAGTTATTAAAAATTCTTTAGTAAAATCAGGATATTGCAAAAGTTTAGGAGACATTAGGGCTGATTTTAAGTGTTGAAATGCAGTTTCACAAGCGTTGTCCCATAAGAATTCTACATTTTTTCGACTCAGTCTATTTAAAGGTGCTGCCAGCGACGCAAAGTTAGGTATGAAGCGTCTATAATAATTTGCAAACGCAACGAATCGACGAACAGCGTCTTTATCTGAAGGTTTTGTATACTTTTTTATTGCGTTAATTTTTGAATCGTCTGGCAGCAGTCCCTTTTCTGAGCACTTGTGCCCTAAAAATGTTACCTCAGAACGAAGAAAATTGCATTTTGTGGGGTTTAGCTTGAGATTAAACTTTCTGCAAGTTTCGAACACTTTAGCTAGATTTTTTAAATGGTGAGTCTCACTACAACCTATAACTATGACGTCATCAACGTACAAAAAAGCTTGATTTGGAGAAATGCCTGAAAAGGCTATTGACATCATTCGAGAACAAGAATTCGGTGCTACATTTAAACCAAATGGTAAATCTTTCCAGCGAAAAGCTCCCTTGTCAGTGCTGAAAGATGTTATGTCTCGCGAGTTTTTATGCAATGGAATTTGATGGAAACCAGAAAACAGATCTAAAGTCGAAAATTATTTTGCTCGACCAAGGTTGTCTAATTATCGTCCAT
>NW_016157126.1:41384-44070 GCF_001687245.7 Rhagoletis zephyria | reverse complement strand
TTTTATTAACCGCCCTAAAGTCAACGCACATGCGGTACGATTTTTGGCCGGATGGATCTTTTTTTGGTACTAAAATTAATGGACTGTTATAATTAGAGGAGCTTGGTTCGATTAATTCATTTCGCAGTAAAGTATCGACTTGTCAATTTATTTTNGTATCGACTTGTCTATTTATTTCTTCGCGTTGTGAGTACGGCAATCGATAGTTTTTGATATAAACGGGAGTCTTGTCATTCAGTCGAAGTTTCTGTTCGTAAAAGTTGTTGAGTGTCATACGGTCTGTTTTTAAGGCAAATACATCGGCGTATTGTAAACATAATTCAAGCAATTTGTTTTTAGCATATTTTGGCATTTGTTTTTGTAAAATTGACTTTAGTTCCTCTAAACGTTTTGTGTCTTGGGAAGATTCGTTTATTTTGTAGACATTATAGTTACTTATATCCTCAACTTTGATGTTATAGTTTCGAACGTATTTTACCTCGTCCGTGGTATTATTACTTTTAAAATTGGATTTTTAGTGTCGACGACACATTTTGATGTAAAAACACCAGAGCAAAGCTCGTGAGAGTCTACGAAAACAGGGTTTTTGGAATTAGTCAATTTAAATAAACGAAAAACTTCACATCTTGGAGGAATGACTAAAGTGTCGGTATTTGAACCGTGTACAATTGCTATTTTAGTGCTTTCTGTCCCGATGCCGATAGTTATACTGTCATTTGCGTAGTTAATAATACATCTGTTCGTCTTTAAAAAGTCCTTGCCTAGTATGCCGTCAGAAGGTATATTAAAACTGTCATCTACAACGTGAAGAGTATGCGGAATAAAAAAACCTGATACAACCAAGTTTGTACTTACAGTTCCCAATGTTGTAACCGTTTCAGTTGTTACACCAGTGATGTTTATGGTATTGCTACTGTTAATTGCTGAATTTCTTGCTAAACTGGAAATCTTGATTAAAGAGATGTCTGCTTGTGAATCTACGAGAAACGAGCATAATTTGTAAAATCGGTACAATTTAATTTAATTAAGTCAGAATAGTTAAGGTTCAAGCAGTAAACTGATTTTTCAGGGGTAACTACTTTTAATTGCTTAGCTCCTGCTCCCCCAGTGTTCGCTCCTGAGGGGCATCGGCGTTTAAAAATCGAATATTAGAAGTGTTTCTAGAATTCGAACGAGAAGAGCTATTTCTGTTGCTTGCTGAACGATTGCTTGTGCTATTTCTGTAGTTATTTTGTCCATTGTTAAAGTTGTTACTTCTATTGTAATTATTTTGACTATTGTACCTTGTGTTATTGCCATTATTGTGCCTATTTGTATTGCCAATATTATACCTGAAACTTTTGTTGTGATAGCCATAGTTGTTGGGCCCTCTAAAACCTCCTCGAAAACTATTTGGTCTATTTGCCCGTGACCTAAAAGATAACACCTGCCGCTCTTTGACTTCATTATTGTGTTCTACAATCATTTTTGCGACTACATCTTTTGAATCTGTAAAGGTTGTTGATGCCAAATTAGATTTCACTAGCTCTGAACGGCTGTTCAGCCTGCAACCATTTACTTTCTGCTCTACCGCTAACTCATGGGCTTTCGCTTGAGTCATTCCCTCAATAATTAAAGATCGCTCTAATTCATCAGATAATTCCTCTACTCGCTTTGCAAAATCGGAATAGTTGTTATTAGTAATATGTAATGACGCGATTTTGCCAGAGACAACTTTGGAATTATCTGGTTTGATTCCGCTACGTAGCGCAACTTTTATTTGATCACCGAAATTATTTGACTGGGTAAAACCTCACGCGCTTTGCCTTCGAGTTTTGACTTTAAAAATGCTATAAATGTTGTAGTTAAACTTTCATCCGACAATTCTTCTATTAAATTGATTTTGTCAATGAACGAGTCGAGCGATAGGGGGTCACCACTATAGTTTTCTCGGATTATAGATGCACACAAGCTAATGAAAGTTTTCTTTTGCTCAGGTGTTGCCATTTTCCCCTCGTTTGTATATTCGGTAAAATTTATATTCGGTGAACTAATCGTAACGCAAGGCGTTTCTTCAATTTGTAAAAAATCTTTAAATGAAGGAAAAGAACAACTTTTTTTAACGGTGGAATTTTCTGGTGTGCCAGCTGAACAAGCGTCAGCAATGTCAGCAATGGAATTTAAAATATCTTCTTTTATAAGAATTGAAAAATCTTCGGGTACTTCAACTTTACACCCAATTTTTTGAAAACACTGAAGTAGCTTTTCTCTGCACCGCGGTAAACTTTTAATTATAGAAGCTGGCTTGTTTCCTTGTTGTTCCGAATTTTTTACTTGAATTAAAATATCGTTGTAAGTTTCGATTAAAGATTTTTTATATTCGTCAACTTTGTCCAGATTTGTTGAGAGTGGACGGCTTTGAAGAACACGCTTGGTAACTTTTGAAAATTTGGTTGAAAATCTTTGAACACAAGTTCAACATCTTACATCTGGCACACACGCAAAGCAAAAGNCGCGGGCGAATGCCGCCAATATATTTTTCACATTTTGACATAAGCCTAGCAGCTGTCATACATATGACAGGGTCGCATTCAAATATCGTAAATTCCATGTTTTTAATTTTACTAGATTAGCCTAGGGCGTATTCATATAAGGTAGTTTGTAGTAATTCAGTGGGGTTGCAAATTATATGCTTTTATCGCATTAC
>NW_016157126.1:0-41335 GCF_001687245.7 Rhagoletis zephyria | reverse complement strand
AAAAAAATATTAATATTTGTACCTCACTGTACCACTGAAGCTGAAATTCCAGAAGAAAAAGCAGTAACATATACATATGTGTATAGACAAAAATGTGTATTAATATTTGTATGTATGTAGGTACAATAAGTACAGTAGGTATTAAAAGTATAATTGACAATCCAAAAGTTTGAATAGAGCAACAAGATTTAGCAAGAATTTGTATGAATATAATGAAAAATATATGAAATACATAATTACAAAAATTTTGTTACATATTGAATTTACGAAAAAGATATTGTGTTGTTTCGCACGTAGTGCATCATATCCAAAAGAATCTGCTGCTCGCTGTTGTTGTTGCTTGTTTTCTTCGCTGATTGTCCCCCGCTGCAGTCTGTACTAAAACCATGCGCTGTCTTGCGTCGCGCCAAGGCTTAGCGACGCTTCTTTATGGCGTTGTGCGCATGCCGTTATACAACGGTTGCATGGCGTGTTTAAGGGTACAGCTGCGGTTGGTAGATGGCGTGGTTTGTATGCCGTTATACAACGGATGTACGACGCGTTTTTACGTATACTAACTGTGGTATGTACAGCACTTTCGCGTTTTCATAGTTGAGATTTTAGGCTTTTTATTTATTTTTTTTTTGTTCAAATTTGGGACCACCGCTTTTTTTTGATTTTTTTTTTCTTGTTTTAATTTCAAGTTTTCCGTTCTTAAGCCATTTTTGTTTCATAAAGTATTAAAAATTTGGGTACCACCGCTTTTTTGGTATTTTTTTTTTTTTTTATGACCGTTTACCGATTTTTCCTGTTTTGTATTCAGGTATTTTGTTTTATTTCTTGTTTAGTTCTCAAGTGTTTAATTTTTCAATTTTCTGCACCGCCACCACTTTATATTTTTAATTAACATTTTTTTTTTGTAACTGTTTGTAACCGCCACATATGTATGCGCATATATATGCATTTATGCGCGTTGTCAGTTTTTGAGTTTTGTAATTTTTGTAAGGATTTTCTTTGCTTTAAATACTTGTACCATGGCTGCAACTACCACCAACAAATTTTATTTCAACTAATTTCATTCATTTTTTTTTCGTTTTATATTTTTTTGTTACATTTTGTTTCCAAATTCTTTTTTTTTATATATATATATATGTAGGTGCTCCGCCGGCTCTGATTCCAGCCAACGCCTGCTTGGGGCTGCGTTGGTGCAGGCAAACGTTTGTTGCCCGAAGCTGCTGACTGCACCTATGCCTTGGTGGCTATCAGGTCGAATTTAATTTAAAGAAAAAGTACTTGTGTTCGAGTTGAAGGTACGCGGGCGAATGCCGCCAATATATTTTTCACATTTTGACATAAGCCTAGCAGCTGTCATACATATGACAGGGTCGCATTCAAATATCGTAAATTCCATGTTTTTAATTTTACTAGATTAGCCTAGGGCGTATTCATATAAGGTAGTTTGTAGTAATTCAGTGGGGTTGCAAATTATATGCTTTTATCGCATTACCGTTGCAAGAATTAGCTCGTGTAGTTTGTGTGGCATACGTTAACATAAATGAACGTTTACAGTCGGCATCGGGCGATGATCAGCGTCAGCGATTTTTTACGCCATCGAAGGGGCATTCAGGTAATCGTTGTTCAATCCGTAGTCAAAGCACGGCGACCAGAGGGACACATAGGCTTCTGAATGAATGTACAAATGAAATAAATAATAATAATAATCAGCAAGCGCTGCGAACGTTTACCAACCCCGCCGTTAGGCCTGAAAATAGAAAGGTTTTATTTAAAATCATCCCGGTACGGTTGTATGCGGGGAACAAACAAATCAATAGTTATGCCTTCTTCGATGAAGGTTCGGCGATTACTTTGATGAACGAAGGTTTGGCCACGAGACTTGGGTTGGAAGGAAAAAAGGAACAGTTGACGCTTCAATGATTCGGTAGTAACACAGCAACGGAGATGTCTTCGCGCGTGCACTTTGGAATTTCCGGGATAACGAAAGACCGCAAAATACTTAATCTGAAGAACGTAAATACGGTGTCCGACCTTCGACTACCAAAGCAGACGCTAAACATTGAGAAGCTTTCATCAAAGTATCGCCACATGAAGAAGTTATGCAACTACACCGATGTCGTTCCAGAGTTACTGATTGGGATTGATAATGCGCACTTAGGAGTTGCACATCGGGCCGCCAGAGATAGTTGGAAGGGTCCAGCAGTAATCATGACCAAGCTAGGTTGGGTCGTGTATGGTCCTGCTGGAAGAGAATCGGTTGAGGATGTACGCTAGTTGTTCCTTACACATGTGGCTGTAGCCAGAGCGACGCACTTGATCAGCTGGTGAAACAGTTCGTAGCTAGTGACGACCTAGGTGTACGATGTGCTGAGAACGTCGAAAGCAAAGACGTTAAGAGGTCCAAGTTTCTGTTGGAGCGTACGACGGTGCGTAAGGGTGAGCGCTTCGAAACTGGACTCTTATGGCGGTATAAAGATCCAGAATTACCAAATAGTCGGATAATGGCAGAAAAACGGCTGCTTCTGTTGGAGAAAAAATTCGAACGCGATAATAACTTCAAACGAGATTATGTGAATGTTATTGCAGAATATTTGTAAAAGGGGTTCTCGCGGCAACTACGCGATGATAAATTATTAGTTAACGATGGCTGCACGTGGTATCTCCCCCACTTCGCAGTATACAACCTAAGCAAACCGGGGAAGCTAAGACTTGTATTTGACGCCGCAACAAGAGTCGACGGTTGCTCGCTTAACTCCGCATTATTAAGTGGGCTTGACCAGTGCCAGCTTCCAGCAGTTGTTCTAATGAAATTTCGCCAACGAAATGTCGGGGTATGCGCGGATATCGTCGAAATGTTTCACCAGGTGAAAATACGAGAGGACGATCAAGCAGCGCAAAGATTTCTCTGGCGAGTCAACTCGAACGAGCCAATCAAAGAGTATGCGATGGCAGTCATGGCATTCGGAGCAACTTGTTCGCCTTGTTCGGCACAGTACGTTAAAAAGTATAATGCTCTGGAGTTTAGAAACAAATTCCCTGAGGCTGTCAGTGCTATAATCATTATGTCGATGATTTGGTACATCCCTTTCCTACTGAGCGTGATGCTCTGAAAATTATCCCCGAAATCGTGTGGGTACATAAGAGAGCTGGATTCGACCTTAAACGCTTTTTCTCTAACTCCGCATTGGTTAACCGAACATTTAACAAAAACCAGGAAGATCGACAACTTTTTAGTCTCGATAAAGAAGCCGAGCGGTTTCAAAAGGTGCTCGGTATGTACTGGGATACGAGATAAACAGAGATTTTACGGAAGAGTTTCCAGTCGTCTGCATACAGTAAATAATTTGAATGTTTAAAGCGTAGACCAACATCATTAATAAAGAGGAGAAATAGCCAAAGCGTTTGAGAAAGTTGACAGAAATCTACTGAATGGAACGAGATTGGACACTAAACGAGAAGCGTTAAGTGTTACGAAGTCTATCTTCGATCCGTTCGGTCTAGAAGCTGAGTATTCCTTGGTGGCCAAGCTCTTACTACAGACGACTTGGAGGAAGCAGGTTGATTGGGACGATGAAATACCACCAGATGCAGGAGTCCTTTGGAAGAAATGGGTCGAGATGCTTGGAAATTTAGCCAGCCTCAGCATACCGCGATGTTACAGCACTTCATTTATGACCGTACCAGTGGAACTGCACATCTTTTCAGATGCGCGTGAGTTAGCTTATGCGGCGGTAGCTTACTGGAGAATTGTAGAAGCATCCGGAGTTGTTCAATTAGCGTTCGTGTCGGGAAAGACCAGATGTGCCCCGTTGGAACTGACCTCCATTCTTCGCTTGGAGCTCCAATCGGCAGTATTAGCTATTCGTCTACGTCAGCTCGTAATCCAAAGCCATGATGTAACACCTTCAAGAGTCTTTCACTCCAACCGATAGGAGTGAAGTCTACCGGCACTCAAGTGTACATATGTATATATATACCAAATAAATAGTAGGCTGAGATCAAGTTGAGCGAAATAGTTGTTTGTCGGTGGAGCGCCACCACAAAGGGGAAAAGTCTCCATTAGGGCACTCCGCCCCAAAACGGTGCTGACCGAAATTAAGAATGTAGGAATGAGAGATGACGCGAAAGACCGTAGTAGAGATGTCGCCTTTGCTTTCACATATTGCGGCACTTTTGTTGTCCGCCGTATGATGGGAATGGCAAGTCCATGGTTTTGTTTGTGTGCGCCGTGGTGGCGACCGCTAATGCGCCCAATTCGCTTCTAGAATGATCGGGCCGGCGCCAATTTATCGGGCACCAACAAAACTGGCGCTGATACGCCAACGGTTTGCTTACCGGTGCGTAGGTTGCGGCCTGGCTCGCAACTGCGTGCCGGGGCAGATCTGAACGAGCATCGAGTCAGGCAACACCCGTATTGCGAGCGCAGCATATTTTGTTAATATTATTGGCAGCTGCGTTTTTTTGGTAAAAAGCAATTTTTTAAAGTGCCGGACGAGGCACTATTGCAGCAGCAGCAAAATTTTTGGAGAGCGGCGCCAGTCGAGGCGCGTTATAGTCGGCACCGGATTTGGGAACCACATTCCCAAGGAGCACCTCGCGGTCGGAGCCCCCACCCTAGTGTCAGTGTTACACACATATACGTATATCTACTGTACATACCCAGCAAACACAGTCTCTAACGTTAGAGAAATTTGGATTTCTACATTAGATAACTAGGGTATTTCTCTAATCGTTCTCGAGTCGATGACGGAATTTAGAGAACTATATTAGAATTCGATTCGAGAACGATTAGACAAAAAACGCAAATTCAAATAAATGTAAATAAGCAATATTCATCATAATCATATTTTTTTTATGTTCAAATAATTCGTTATTATTTTATTGCAAATACATTACATAACTAACCTCAATGTTTGCTGGGTATTAGCTTACATTGTTTTTGTCCAATTTGAACTTAGTTTGCGCTAGGTATTTGGTATACTGCCTTATTGCTCCCCCTCAAGCAACCCCGCCTTCTCCACTGAGTCAGCCGATTGATTGGTTTTTTTTTTCATCTCCTTTTTTGTGCGGTCGTTTGTTTATTTGGTTTGGCCCGTTGCATTGTTGTTGCGCACGGTAAGTGCATTTAGTTGGTACATTAGGTAGGTGATCTGATATTAGTGCACCGGTGACAAATTGGCGCCCAACGTGGGGCCCTCGTCGTTAGAGGAAATTTAATTTCTAGAAGAATCGAGCTACGTGGGATCTTTTCCGGCAGGTTTGCAGAACAATGAGGTGACCCTATTCAGTAGCTCGTTTCTGTAACTGTTCTCTACCGATTATTTCTCTACTGGTAGAGAATGGGACGTCAAATTGACGCCATTCTCTACTATTGTGTTTCTGTAAGTGTGGGGAGTAGAGTTTTGAATTCTCTACTAGTAGAGATATTGTCAACTGCTCTTTAGCAAGTGAGAACTGACAAAACGAGTTGAGAATGAATACGGTAAGTCATGTTTTTTAATTTAAAATCTGTTATATTTAAATTTATTTTTACTTTTAGAAAAGTTTAACAGCGCGCGTAACGCAAATTCAAAAAAAACAACTAGTCGAGCATATGCGGCAAAACCGTACGCTGGCGTGTGGGCAGTTCTCTGGCCCGGATAGCTCCAAGAGAACTAAGGAAAAGTGGGAAGAAGTTGCTGCGGATTTAAATGCAATCGGGGGAGCCAATAAAAGTGCTGAGCAGTGGAAAAGAGTATATACATATGTATATATATTATATTGTAGTTGATTGTGTATTAAATTTTAATTTTAATTAATAAATTGTTTTAGTGTTGGATTGATTGGAAGGCGTCCATAAAGCAAAAATTTTCCGCAATCAAAAGGTTTCAAAACCAGACGGGAAACCTTCCAAGCTGTTTAGGACCAGAGCCATTAGATAGTTTGGAAGAAGAAGTGGTTAACTTCATTTTGGTATCGGATGTTGTTGATGGTGATGCCAAAACTGTGGAGGGTGGATTCGATATACCTCTTGTAATTATAATATATATTCCTTTGATAAATTTTTCTCTGAATAACAATCTTAAAATTTAGCCGGCGCTCGACGATGACATTATATGTATGGAAAAGGAGTACCTGAATCAGGATGTCATTGAGGTATCTGTCAGCAAGACCACCTGCTCCAAAAACAAAAGCCCGATAAACACGCCACGGCGGAAAATAGCTAAAAATTCGAAGCAGAGCAAGGAACCACTGTATTCGGAGCTAGAGAAGGCAAAAAAAGAACTTGAAGCTCGCCTTTCCAGTCAGGAGAGGTGCATGAATGAGGTGAAAGAAGAGCTGAAATAGATAAAAGGGGAACAACGGCGGACGAATGAACTGCTGGAAAAAATTGTAAAAGCTCTTAGTAAATAAAAATTCCAAAAATATATATATTTAAACTTGTTTATTGTTTAGTACACACATTAAACAGACGGACAACTATTCAATAGATACAAAGTAAAGAACACAATATTAACACCTTGCGACAGTAAGTTTTACACTCGCGAAACTAAAAAAAAAACAAATGTAGCAAAACTGCATTTTTAGTTTTTCTAATTTGAAAAATAATTTCTGATGATCATTTGCCGGGTTCTACGACCTTCGGCTAAAATATTATTAGACAAGTTAAGATTATTGTCTTCTTCAAGTATATTTCGTTCGGTAATATCAACATCTGGCATTGCAATATTGTATTTCTTTCGAAAGTTATGCAATGTACAACAAGCATTGATTATAGAACCAGCAAATGATGGCGTAACCATAAGTCCACGGTCTTGGGATAAGCAAGCAAATACTTTTTTCAGCACACCGTTTAGTCGTTCAATGCAATTTCTAGCACGAATATGGGCTTCGTTGTATTTCATTTCAGCTGCGCATTGCGGATTTCCAATCGGCGTCATAAGCCATGGCTGCAGGGGATACCCCGAATCGCCAAGTAGCCATATATTTGATATTCCACTTCTATGTTTATCTTCTAAGAAAGCTTTTGCGTGACTGCTACTCCATATGAAAGCATCATGAGTGCTGCCTCCAAAATGACCATAGCAAGCAAGAATCGTTAAATCATAGTCACATATAAGCTGTACATTCTTTGAAAAAAAACCTTTACGATTATGATAACAGTGCTCCACATCTGTATTTGGTTTCTTAATTTTGACATGCGTGCAGTCAATTGCTCCTATAACGCCGGGAAATGTTGTACACACATGAAACCTGTATAAAGTAAAATTAAAATGTGAGTACTATTGTATATACATATCGATGGTCCTCTGCAATAACGGCACAACTCAAAATTTCTTGTTTTTGCATACCTTTGCTGAATGGTGCTGAACTCTCAGCTTGTACTAGGAAATTTCACATATTTGTTCATTAATTTTCTCACTATGATATCCGTTACCTCGTGTATTATGCGTGATATCATAGTTTTGCTTAAAGGGAAAATGAAATCCTGCCCAATATCGCGCAGAAATGACCTAGTTGCATAAAAATGAAGGGCAGCTACCACTCTCAAATATTTTTGGAATAAATGTATTCCTAACACCACTCTTCATAAAAGGATTAATTTCCTCCAAAAGATTTATGCAAGCGTCTTTATTTAGCCGAAAAAGTTCTATGAAACGCGCCTCAGGGATTATAAATGGATCACATGAATCTCGCAACCGCCGACGTTGAACTCGAAGCATATTTCGGTTATCGTACATTATAGCATAAATGATCACACGTATCTCACTCATTTTATAAAATTTATGTTAAATAATTAATTATGTTAGTTGTCTCTAATTCTTATTATTTTGTTCATTTGTTTATTATTTGCTGATTTACACAATTTTGTGTAACATACTCATTTCTCAAAAATAAATGTCAAAACTTTCAAACTTACTTTTCAATTTCAACTCAACACGAATTTCTCTATAGGTGAGTTTTCGGAGTTATAGAAACATTAAAGTCTCAACGATTGACAAAAGCTTGGTGGTTAAGAACAAAGTCAATAGCAGTAGACAATTTCTCCACTGAGTTACAGAAACAAGCTACAGGTGAGAGTTTGGCGTAGAAATTTAAAGAAAAACAGTGTAGTGGAAAGTGCTGTGCTACGCGTATATACATACATACGTAAATATATTTTGTGAAGTTTATATATTGTGTACATAAGGCTGGGTCACGATTTTTGTTTGTGGTACAAATTTTATTTTTGGTATTTTGGATTTTAATTTTTTTTTTTTTTAACCTTTTGGCAGTAGAAATTCAGGAGGATTTTGTGTTAATGATTCGTGGCGGCGTGGAAACGGACGATTGGAGGGTAACAATTTTGTTTTTTTATACGTACGAAACGGTAGTATTCCGAGGAGAACCGTGAGTTTGTCCATATTTGGCGAAATTTTGATAACGTATTACTCGTGCCTTTGGTGTATTTTGTTTACAGGTTGTCGGGCGAACATCTTCAAGTGGTAATTTTTGGCGTCACGGAGCCATACGGAGTGTTGTACTGTAGACTGTGCGTTGGCGGAAATTTTCAGGACCGGACCATTATCTGGAGAGAAGTAGTGGCGTGCGTTTACATAAAGTGCGGACGGACATTCGGCATGTGAAAAGTGATAAGTAGTAGTGAATAAGTGTTAGGCCGGTAAAATTAAAACAAATCTAAAACCAACGAAAATATTGAAGCGCTTCCGAGTAAACTCCCAAGAGGTTGGGAGTATTTTGCCTTAATTTTCAAGCTTATCAAAGATATATAATAAAAACTTATTGATAACTTAGCTTGGCCGCTCCACTTTGTTTTTGGTGAAGTATACATACACCTAAACGTAAACTGTAACTTAGTTTATAAGCAAACACTGTAATTGCTTGTGCCGTCTTATTTGGTAGTACCTGTTATTCTGTTTGGTTTTTTTTTTGTGGTTAGGCTCTATTGCTGTCTCGCGTGATAGGGTCATTTTGTTGTGCCAGTATAGGGCAGCTTACTATCCAGCAGTAAGTTAATGTGTAGGCATTAGGATACCAACCGGTCGCGAAGTGGTCTCAAGTGAGCCATAACTAGTCCTAGACTTAAAATTTATTTTAGGGTTCTTATTTTGCGGGTTTTCAACTTCGGTCGGCTTTGAAATTTTTTATTTTTTGCGGTTTTATTAATTTTTTGTTCTGTTTTCGAATTTTAATTCGGTTTTTTCGGTTGGGTTTTCTTGATTTATTCGGTTGCCTTTGGAATTTTTAAAGAGTTTTTTGCTTCCGCTGATTTTATTTTATTTCACTAGTTTTTTTGCTGCTTTTCGCGGATTTGTTTGCTTTATTCGGCATGGAAATTAATAGATTATCGCAAGAGGAGTTGGCGTATGAGATGGAGGCTCGGGGTCTCTCGGTTTCGTCGGTGGAGGCTATGCGGAAGTCGTCGCGGGCGTCCAGGCTTTTGGAGCGAACAGGGTCGGTGGACCTCTTCCAGGATTACCCGTTTAGCTTTGAGGAGGACCGGGACGCGGTAGAACTGAAACTGAAGGAGGTCGTTAGGTAGCTGGGAGGAACTGGTCAGGGAGTTGAAGTTAGAATGTCTGCCCTCCAAGTACGACGATTTGTTGATGGACGAGATACGCCGGCGGACTCAGGGAGCAAATGAGTCCATCGGAGTGTAAGTGGCGGCGATGAAAATCATGTTTGGAAGGTTGCAGGAGCCTTTGTCCGAGAGTAGGATGTTAGGGACCATTAGGGCGAATCTTCTCCCCTTTCATCAAACCCAGTTGGGACTAGTTACACCGGGGTCAGTGGCGGAACTAGTCGCGTTAGGTAGGAAGTTCGAAACGGTTAGGTCGTCGGTTGAAGCTTTTGTCCCCCACCAAGTTACAATGCCAAGGTTCTATTGGAGCCTGACCTGGCCTATGCCTCGGTGGATGTACAGGTTGCAGCGGTGGCGGAACCAAAGGACAGCGAAGGGTTTAGGGCGGGCCATAAAACCCGTTGTTTTAATTGAAAGCGGTTCGGTCATGTATCAGCCGAATGTAGGAAGGGGATAAAGTAAGTACTTCGGCGGTGGTAGGCCTGGGGCCATGAAGCGGGACTGTCCGGTGTGTGCAGCGAAGCGAAATGGTGTCCAGGGTACCCAGCGAAGCCCGGGTGGAGGTGGTCGGCGGAAGGACAACCCGTTTAGGTCGGAGTAGAAGTGGAATAGTAGGGCGAATAGTTGGTCAAATTCACAGTCGAATGTTAGGTCGCAAAAGAAGTCGGTGAACGGGAGGTAGACCCCTGGGACGGCAGGTCGGGTGGACTAATAGGGCGAGTTAGTAATCCTGCTAATTCCCAGCTGGCAAAAGTAGGCTTCGGTGAGTCGAATGTTCAGTTAGCATATTCTTTGGTGGCGGATGGCTTCGATAAGTGTCCGTATTTAGACATAAGAATTTTTGGTTGAACTTTTCGAGCGTTGTTGGATTCTGGAGCGACGAGGACGGTGATCGGTAAATTCGGGTAGAGTATTTTGAGTTCTTGGGGCATTAGCGCGACTTCTTTACCCAACTCTCTAAAAGTGACTTTGGCGGATGGAGGCCATATTTCGGTTTTAGGTTCGGTTTCGTTGCCAATCGAGGTGGAGGGCAAGTCGTCCTCCTGGAGTGCCTCGTAGTCCCCGGTTTGCCTCAGAGTCTTATCCTTGGTGTCGATTTTTGGACCAAGGCGGGTATCATTCCGGATTTTATGAAGATGAGGTGGAGCTTTTCTCAACTGGAACAGGAGTCGCTGGCGGCGATAGTGGACCACTCCACTGGCAGAGAGGCTAGGGCCTTAGAGGAGATAGTCGCCCGATCGTTCAAGGCTATGCCAGAAGGGTTAGGTGGAGCCCACCTTGTCGAGCATAGGATTAGGATCAAGGCAGGGGTCGAACCTGTTAAACAGCGTTATTACCCCATGTCTCCCGTCATACAGTCGCGTATTGACGAGGAATTAAGACATGCTCGACAAGGGTGTCATTGAGAAGTCACATAGTCCTTGGGCGTCCCCTGTAGTTATGATCTGAAAGAAGGATGGGTCTTATAGGTTTAGTGTGGATTATAGGGTTTTAAATAAATGCACAGAGAATGAGAGCTACCCCCTCCCTTATGTTTCAGCGATCTTAGACAAGCTCAGGGACGCAAGGTTCTTGTCCACTTTAGACATTAAGTCTGCTTATTGGCAGGTGCCGGCGGAGGAGCGGCCGAGGCCCTGCACGGCGTTCACGGTAATAGGTAGGGGTCTCTTCCAGTTTAGGAGAATGCCATATGGGTTGCATAATTCGCCTGCGACTTGGCAAAGATTTAGATATTCAGTCATAGGCCCAGAGTTGGAACCCCATGTTTTTGTTTATCTCGATGATATTATCATCGTTACTAATAACATTGAAAAGCACTTGGAGATTTTACAGGTGATCTTAGATAGGTTAGCTAAGGCAGGTCTTAGACTGAATAGGGCGAAGTGAAATTTCTGTAGGTCAGAGCTAAAATATTTAGGCTACGTGGTAGACAAGCACGGTCTGCACGTGGATCCAGAGAAGGTAGAGGCGATGGTTAACATCGAGAGACCCAAGAATATCAAGCAGGTTAGGTTTATAGGTACAGTGTCATGGTACCGTGGGTTTGTAAAGGATTTCGCGGAGTTAATTAGGCCCCTCACCGAGTTAACGAAGAAAAGCCAAAAATTCGAGTGGAACGAAGATTGCGAAAGGAGCTTTAGGGAGGCGAAGGAATGCCTAGTGACAGCGCCGGTTTTGAGCTGTCCAGACTTTGAAAGGCTTTTCACAATCCAGACAGACGCTTCTGATTTCGGTATAGGAGCTGTGTTGACCCAGAGATTTGAGGACGGTGAGAGGGGTATAGCATACCTGAGCAAGTCCCTGAATAAAAATGAGAAGAATTATTTAACGACAGAGGAGTGTCTAGCGGTCCTGTGGGCGGTTGTAAATTGCGACCATATGTTGAAGGCGTCAGGTTCACAGCTGTTATGGATCATTATTCTCTGGTTTGGCTAAATAATTTGAAGGATCCCTGTGGTAGGTTGGCGCGTTGGGCTTTAAAGTTGCAGCAGTACGATGTTGAGATCGTCCTCCGGAAGGGCAAGGAACATGTGGTTCCGGATATGTTGTCCAGGATTGTACCGGTTGTTTCTGAAGTTTCTACTTGGGACCCTTGGTTGTTGAAAATGCTTCGGTCTGTTGAAAAGGAACCCTTGTCATACCGAGCGTGGAGAGTAGAAGGTGGCTACATCTACAAGTTCGTTAGGTCGAAGTTCCCCTCTATTTATGGAAATTCGTCGGATTGGAAAAGGTTCTAGGGTGCGAGGAAAGGTTGGAGGTCGTAAAGACATATCACGATGACCAGTTGGCGGTTCATATGGGTGTCAGGAACCTTTCGCTAGGGTTGCACAAAAATTTTATTGGCCACAGATGAAGGCGGATATAGGGAAATATGTGGGGCACAATAGATCTCTTGGTCGCAGTGCATACGTCTATTAATTATCTATCTATCTAGGAAAATATGTGAGGCATTGTAAAGTTTGTCAGCAGGTTAAGCCTGATAATTCACAGCCAGCTGGGGTTATGGTCGAGAGGTCCAAGGCTGTCGAGCCTTGGAAAATGATTTGCGTAAATATGGTAGGGCCCTTGGTGCAGTCGACTCAGGGCTACCAGTATATTTTAACGGTGGTAGATTATTTTTCGAAGTTTTCGCTTTTGTTCCCCTTACGAACTGCCACGGCGAAGGTCATCTGTAAGATCCTTGAGGATCAGGTCTTTCTTTTGTTCGGAGTTCCTCGGCCTGTGGTCTGCGACACCCACCGGTTCCCAAATCCGGTACACCAGCCACTATCACCCGCAGGCTAATCCGGCCGAAAGGATAAACCTGGTAACTAAGACAACACTTAGGGCTTATGTATCGGATAACCAGAGGACTTGGGACCAACAGTTAGCTTGCTGCATTAGGTCAGCGCAGCATGAAGTTTTAGGAGCCTCGACATATTTTGTCAACTTTGGTAGGGAGATGGCATTAGAAGGTAGCAGGGACTATATCGAGTCATTAGGAGAGCAGGAGAAAAATAGTTTCCAGGAGTGGGCAAGGGGGCTCGAAGAGATTAGGTCACGCGTTAGGAGTAAATTAGAAGAGGCCAGTGCAAAGTTAGCGGAGCAATATAACCTTAGGAGAAGAGACGTGCAATATATGCCAGGAGAACTAGTTTGGAGGAGGAATTTCGTTAGATTCTTTCATAGTAAAAATGGTGTCGCCATGGACGTATGTTCTGGCGGACGAGGCAGGTCGGGATAAAGGGACATGGAATGTAAAGGAGTTAAGGCCATATAGGGATGGATAGGAAATAGGTTTGCTGAAAAAAAGCGAGCTTTCTTTTTAAGGAGGAAGGGGTGGGGTTGTCGCGTACTGGCCGAAATTAAATATTCTTTTGTTCCCCCTTCGTTATATTTACCTATTTTTTTCACTCCAACCGATAGGAGTAAAGTCTACCGACACTCAAGTGTACATATGTATATACATACCAAATAAATAGTAGTATGAGCTCAAGTTGAGCGAAATAGTTGTTTGTCGGTGGAGCGCCACCGCAAAGGGGAAAAGTCCCCAAAACGGTGCCGACCGAAAGGAAGAATGTAGGAATGAGAGATGACGCGAAAGACCGTAGTAGGGGTGTCGCCTTTGCTCTAACCTATTGCGGCACTCCAAAACAAGGTTTTGTCTAATTTTCTATTTGCGTAATTAGTATTTTTGCGCTTTGTGTATTTCGACCCACCCTAGTGTCAGTGTTACACACATACGCGTATATCTGCTGTACATATAAGCTTACATAGTTATTGTCCAATTTGAACTTAGTTTGCCTTAAGTATTTGGTACACTGCCCTGGTGCTCCCCCTCAAGCAACCCCGCCGTCTCCACTGAGCCAGGCAACCTTCGGCCAGGCTTAGGGGTCGTAACCCTTACTACGCAGAGTTCTCCTTTATGTATTGCCGGAGAAGAGCGGCAGAACTTTTTTTTCCGTAGGCGTGTGTACGCATACAAGCAAGAGCGTAACGATGAGAACGAGACAACATGCAAAATGAATTAGGCACACTAACACATTCTCACTTTTAGGTAACGCTTGTTTGTGGTAGTCCCCACCTCTGATCATAACCCTTACTACGCAGAACTCTCATTTGTGTGTTGCCGGAGAGGAGGCAGAATGTATTTTTTCGTAGGCGGCCATCGGCCGCGCTTAATGACCATAACGCTTAATACGCAGAACTCTCCTTTCTGTGTTGCCGGAGAAGAGTGGCAGAACTTTTTCTGCGTAGGCAAACTTCGGCCGCGCTTAGGGATCATAACCCTTACTACGCAGAATTCTTCTTTGTGTGTTGCCGGAGAAAATTGCCAGAAATTCTTTCTGTGCAGGCCAACTTCGGCCGCATTTAGGGATCATAACCCTTACTACGCCGTGTACGGATTCGAACCCCCTAGCCAAGAGAAGTACAGGAGAGCAATTTTCCTTCACGATGAAATCCACAACGAGCGTTGAATTTCCAGTGACTCCATGCACACACCCATATGTACACATATATACAACAGCATGAAGGTACATAGGAAGATGTATATAGGTACATATGTATGTACCTACCCGCAATTTGAGAACCGTTGAGCAATAAATAAACAAATATTACTATAAACAAATAACGAAAAAAGACGTTCCTATTCAAAATGCCGTGCTGCTGTAACCATAAGGTTGAGCACTCGCAACCAAAAATTCAGTGCGCAAAGTGCAATGAACTGTTTCATTTGGAATGTGTGATTTTTTTGCCGGCAGACGCTGAGTTTTTGCTTAACTCAGAGAAGCCTTTTCTGTGCAAAGTGTGTGCTGAAGCTCGGCGATATTCTAAACGCTCCCCGCCTCCTCCTGTTATTCTTAACGAGAGTGTTGTTGCTACTAATGCCATTGCTTTGGATTCCTCTAGCAAAGAAATTGGTGCCTATCGCAATAACAACTTCCCACAGCAGCACAAAACTCCTAATCAACTAACTAGTAGAGCAAGTGGGTCTTTCGAAAATGCCAATAAGAACATTAATCTAAACTTAGTGCTAAACGAGACTGCTGCTCTTAGGGCAGAAAATGCCCGCGCTGTCTCGCTAATTAATGCACTCCACGAAGATAAGAAGTGTATGGTGAACAAAGTCGAATGTTTGCAATCCGAGCTTCGCTCGTTAAAGCGAAGAAGAGAGATTGTCTCTGCAATAACAACGCTCACGGCCTAAATCAAAGACCTTCGCGCTAACGTTTGCTCTGTTGTTACTAATAACAGAATTGCTTATCAAAACTCATTATCGTCTTCGACTCGCAATGCTAATTCTGCTCCCATTTGGATTCTGCTTCTCATGTTTCGCCTGCTTCTTCTACCAGTGCAAAAACGTACGCAAATATAACTGTCCTTCCTATTGGTAATTCTGAATGTGCCAATGCCGCTGCTGCAGTTAGTGATTTGCGTGATAAAAATCTCAACAGATATGCTGGTTCTCCCCGTAGTACTAATTCAGCCGTATCGAACAATTGTTCCAATTTCTCGTCTGTTCTGGTTGCTGATTTTCCTCCGCCGAATGCTAACAGTGCCAGCAACACTGCTTGCAGTGTTGATGTTAATGCTTTGGCTCGGCCTCCAATACAATAGTTTGCCCGTTTCACAAATCTCGGAGTGGCTTAAAGTCGGTAGAAAGAAAACAAAAAGGAATGTGGTTCGAGTTGTTGGAAATAATAACTACTTGCGCTGAGCTGGATGTTGTGGCGCGCCTCAGCTGGCTTCACATCTCTTCGTTTGCTACCACTGTTAAATCTGATGAGATTATTGATCATGTTGCCAGACATTCGGGCATTGACAAGAAAATGTTATCATGCTAGAGTCTGGTGAAAAAAGATACTCCTCTTAATTCTTTAAAGCGCTTAAACTTCAAACTTGGAGTACCGCAGTCTTGGCTCGAGAAAATGCTAAGCGCAGTTCTTTGGCCTTCCAATGTAACCGATCTTGGATGCAGGGAAAACGTAGACGTTTCTGTTAATGTGAGTTCACAATCCAGTAACCATATTCGTATTTACTACGAAAATGTCTTTGGTATGCGAACGAAATCAGAAGCTGTATTCTCGATAAGTTCGCTCGAACTATTTGATGTTTTCGTGCTAACTGAAACTTGGCTTAACTCCAGCTTCTACGATTCTAAGTTTTTCGACTCCACTGTATATGATGTTTTCCGCAAGGATAGAGTGGTAAAACTGAATGTAATAGAGGTGGCGGTGTTCTTATTGCTACTAAGCGAAGCCTACGAGCATGGGTTCATTGTCTTGATAATAATGACTCCCTTTTAGACCAATTACGCGTGCGCTTACGCAGTACATCAACCGATCAATTTATTTGCGCCCCTTACATTCCGCTTAACAGTCATGAATCTTTGTACAAACGTCATGTTGATAATGTAACCTAACTTTACTCAAGAATTGGACATCACCAGTTATGTGTGCTTGGCGATTTTAACTTAAGCAATATTTCTTGGTCGTACTTAGATAACTTAGACCTTCTAGTTTCATCAAATGTAGATCTTTCGAACAGTACTTAGTTGACAATTTCGCTAGCTTAGATCTTCGTCAAATTAATGGTTACTATAATAAGCTTAATAGAATTTTAGATTTAATTTTCTTATTAAGTAATTCGAATTTTAAACTCAGGGAATGTTGCTCGTTAATGTCTTCTGTTGGCATCATCTTCCTCTAGAATAAGATTTGAAATTTTATGAATTCTTGAATGCCTCTCCTGGGAGTGATATAAATAATTTCAATTTTAACTTTGGTAATTTTGCGACTCTTAATAATATGTTGCTTGAGATTGATTGGGACCATCTGTTTCTAAACGAGGATGTAGTAAGTTGCTTTAAACTTTTTAAAACGAAGGTGCATAATCTGTGTCTTAAACATATCACAGTTTACTCTAAAAAAAGATATAAGCTACCATGGTACAATGCAGAGCTTAAACGACTAAAAAATCGCTGCAATAGATTGTATAAAAAATTTAAGTCATCCGAGAATATACTTTATCATGACAAGTACAAATCTTGGCATGCGTAAAAGCTACGTCAGTAATGTCGAAAAGATTATTGTTGGTCGAGAACAAGTTAATTTGTGTGAATATGATTTTTACTGCTAGCGTACAATAAAAAATCCTCAGCTGACTTTCCGTCTTCGATCAATACCTTTTGCGAAGTGAAGGCAAAGGCAAAAGACACAATATATTCTCAGTACACTTAAACCAATTTTACATATGTACATACAAAGTTTGGAGAGTAAGACTAAGGTTACCAGATTGTAAATAATACCAAATATACAATTTAATTGTAATTCAATTGAAATTCATAATAGATAAAAGTATATATAATGCCGCTAATGTTCTCCTCCAACATCCTTCCCCCGTTGAAAGGCCTGACTTTCAAAAACAATTTATCATTCCAACGGAATGGGTGCAAGCTTTGTTATTGAGCGCCTGATGATACCCTTTGAAGTTTTCACGTCAACAACTCGAATATTGCCGTCTTTCCAGGTATAACAGATGTTACTCGTGCTAGCAACCAATGTTGAGGCGGCGTGTTATCTTCATGGACGATGACTAGTTGACCGACATGTACATTTGGCTGCGATTGTGTCCATTTAGCGCGTTGCTGAAGTGAATGCACGTAGTCCCGTTCCCACAAAGACCAGAACTGTTGCTTTAAATAAGCTACCTTCAGCCATCTATTCAAATAACTCATATTCTTCTCGCTGTTGTCAGAGTTGCTGTACAGTGTTTCTTCTAGCGCTGACGTCAGCGTTGAACCTATTAAGAAATGAGCTGGCGTTACAGCTTCAGCATCATTAGGGTCGTCTGTCATTGATGCAATCGGTCGTGAATTGAGGATTGCTTCTACTTCANGAACTGTTGCTTTAAATAAGCTACCTTCAGCCATCTATTCAAATAACTCAGTTTCTTCTCGCTGTTGTCAGAGTTGCTGTACAGTGTTTCTTCTAGCGCTGANGGCGCTGGCGTCAGCGTTGAACCTATTAAGAAATGAGCTGGCGTTACAGCTTCAGCATCATTAGGGTCGTCTGTCATTGGTGCAATCGGTCGTGAATTGAGGATTGCTTCCACTTCGATGAAAACTGTTTGAAGCTCCTCAAACGTCAGATGTGCGTTCGCAATATTTTTGAGCACAATGGTTTTCGTGGATTTCACGGCAGCCTCCCAAAGGCCGCCTAAGTGTGGTGCCCTTGGGGGTATAAAACAAAATTCGAAGTTTTTATGAGCGCTAAATGATTTTAAACTGTTGATTGTGTTTCGCTGAGTAGTTGACTTTTCAAATTGGCCAATTTCNTTGCTTTAAACTTTTTAAAACGAAGGTGCATAATCTGTGTCTTAAACATATCACAGTTTACTCTAAAAAAAGATATAAGCTACCATGGTACAATGCAGAGCTTAAACGACTAAAAAATCGCTGCAATAGATTGTATAAAAAATTTAAGTCATCCGAGAATATACTTTATCATGACAAGTACAAATCTTGGCATGCGTAAAAGCTACGTCAGTAATGTCGAAAAGATTATTGTTGGTCGAGAACAAGTTAATTTGTGTGAATATGATTTTTACTGCTAGCGTACAATAAAAAATCCTCNAGAGTTGCTGTACAGTGTTTCTTCTGGCGCTGGCGTCAGCGTTGAACCTATTAAGAAATGAGCTGGCGTTACAGCTTCAGCATCATTAGGGTCGTCTGTCATTGGTGCAATCGGTCGTGAATTGAGGATTGCTTCTACTTCGATGAAAACTGTTTGAAGCTCCTCAAACGTCAGATGTGCGTTCGCAATATTTTTGAGCACAATGGTTTTCGTGGATTTCACGGCAGCCTCCCAAAGGCCGCCAAAGTGTGGTGCCCTTGGGGGTATAAAACAAAATTCGAAGTTTTTATGAGCGCTAAATGATTTTAAATTGTTGATTGTGTTTTCGCTGAGTAGTTGACTTTTCAAATTGGCCAATTTTGAGGCCGCACCAACAAAGTTTGTGGCATTGTCGCAAAAAATTTTTTCAGGAACACCACGTCGAGAGAAAAATCTGCGCAGGCAGAGCTCAAACGCATTGGTGGACAATTCGCTCTCCAACTCGATATGAACTGCCTTTGAGGCAAAGCACACAAAAATAGACGCATAGGTTTTATACGGTGTTTTACCTCTAATACGGTATGACGTGAAAAAGGGGCCGCAAAAATCAACTCCAGTAATTTTGAATGGTCGCTCGCCGCGCAGGCGATCTGCCGGAAGGTTGCCCATTATTTGCTGTACTAGGCGTGGCTTGTAATGGAAGCAGTGGACACATTGACGGACGACTTTTCTAATTACCTCTCTTGCGTTACCAACCCACAATCGTTGACGCAAAATTGACAAGAGTACTTTCGGTCCAGCGTGTAAATTTGTTCGGTGCAGGTGCTCAATGTAAAGCCAACACTGTCTTGGCTCTTACCTCAATTGGTGCTGGCAGTGGCTCGTGAAGTTGTGGCCATTCATCTNAAGCCAACACTGTCTTGGCTCTTACCTCAATTGGTGCTGGCAATGGCTCGTGAAGTTGTGGCCATTCATCTTCAGATTTTGCTAGGAAGTCTGGGCCCGTGAACCACATGTTAGTGACCAAGTCTGTTGATCGGCATCCACGTGAGATGATATCTGTGCTCTTGAAGTTCCGACACCCTATTCGCTACAAAGCAATGAAGTTTAGACGCGTGCATTTCCATCCACTGCAGCACAATTTTGGAGTCCGTCCAGAAATGTACAGTATTAATGTAAGAATCTAATTTATACGAGAATTTGCGCCAAGTTCGGCTTAATAGCACAGCAGCACAAAGTTCAAGTTTGGGCAATGAAAGTACGCGAGTTGGTGCTACCTTTGACTTCGCGACGAGTAAGCTGACCTTAACGCCAGTTGCTAATTTGGCGCGGACGTATAGGCAGCATCCATATGCTCTCNCTCGACAGGCAATGGCAAACCTCCGAGTGTATTCCTGCCATGAAAAACAGCTTCTCATAAAAATACACTCGCCATTCGGAGTCGGCGTAAAACTGTAGGTCCCTCCCCTTTGTGCGACATCAAGGGGACCGCCACAAATTGGAGGAAAAGCACATATGTGTAAGCGCCAAACTATTATTATTATTTTATATGAATTTTACTTCTTTACTACTGAAACATGTATATGTTTAAATTCGTTGGGAATTTTGTGGGATAAATTTTCAAGATGTGGGTAATTGAGGGATTTTTTCCCCATTTCCGTGGGATATTTAACAGAGAATGTCTGGCATCACTGAAGACATAGCGTGGGACTTCGATCTTCGCTAAGGCTCGCAAGTCTTCCATGTGGTGCTAGAGTGTTCATCAATCGGCGTGTCCCAATTGAGTCCTTTTAGAATCAGATCTTGCATAAAGATCTTACATCGAATTATAATAGGGCTGATTAAGCCTAGAATATCGAAAATTCGGGCAACAACAGGAAGTATTGAGCGTCTTGTACACGGTTCATTGATTTCAACGTGGTAGCTAAATACAAAATAATCACGATTCGGTTGCCATGCGATATCTAATGCTTTTGTAACCTCATGGTCACCCAATTCATTAAACACTTCGTTTTCGGATGTGGGAGTAATCTCTGTATAATTGCTACTAAATTTGGTGAGCTGCAGTCCGGCCTTCCGCAGCAATTTAACTAGTTCATTCTTTTTGTATTGCAATTCTTCTATTTGTTCAGTTCCCGTCAAGAGATCATGCACATAGAGATCATTGCGTAGCGTGTTAGCTCCAATGGGAAATTCGTCTTGATGCAAATCAGCGATATGATGAAGTGCTCTAATTGCAAGGAAGGGTGCAGCTGACATTCCGTACGTCACAGTATTTAACGTGTATGTTTCAATTGGGCTGGTTGGCGCAGATCGCCACAATATTAATTGAAACAGTCTATCTTGCTCGCTGACGACGAATTGGCGATACATCTTGGCTATATCGCCCGTGAGAGCAAACCTATTCAAACGAAACGAAAGAAGCGTTATAATTAAGTCTTGTTGAATGGTTGGCCCCACCATAAGCAATTCGTTTAATGACTGTCCTGATGTTGTTTTCGCAGAGGCGTCAAAGACAACGCGAAGTTTTGTTGTTAAACTCTGCGGTCGCAAAAGGCAATGATGAGGTATGTAAAAGTGAGGTTTCATTAAGTTGACATTTTGTGCGAGTGACATATGACCCAGTGAGATATACTCGTTCATGAACTGGACATATAGATTCTTGAGTTGTTCATCTCGGCCAAATCTTCTCTCGAGCATTTTAAAACGTTTGCTCGCGTTGTCAAATGAGTTGCCAAGAGCATTTGGCATTGTTTTAAAAGGAAGCCATACTTGTAGACGGCCGTCCTTCTGCACTCTTACTGTTTTGACGAAATGTTCTTCGCACATTTGTTCTTCGTCAGTAAATTTTGCAGGTTTAGTGATACAGTCTTCAACTTCCCAAAGTTTTTTAACAAGTTGTTCAAGACTGTTAGCTTCTTGAACTACATTACACTGCTGCGCCTTACTGATATGAACACTCCCAATACTTCCGCCAACAATCCACCCGTACGCAGAGTTAAGCAAGCAGGGCATATTTGGACCCAGGTTGTATTTACCTTTTCGTATTGCCTCAAAATATCCCATAGTGTTGATCAAAATATCCACTTTGGTAGATAAATAAAATTGTGGATCAGCAAGAGTTATTCCAGGAGGTAAGAACCATTCTGAGGTGTCAATTGTTTCTTGAGGTTGGTTTGCGCAAATCTTTTTTATTACCGAAAATGTAGAAGACCACTCAAACTCTGAGCAGCGAGACTTTAACGTTGCAAATACGTTATGACTAATCTTTTGGCGTATACTGCGATACCGCTGACTGCTTGTTGTACGCGACGCTTTTCAAGCTGCAACAGTTTTGCTGTTTCCGCTGTAATGAAACTAATTTCAGAACATGAATCTAATAATGCGCAAACTAAGTGTAGTTGACCAAATTTGTCTCTAATTGGGACTATTGCAGTTGGGATTATGCCCTGTTTAATAGTGCGTGACACCAACAAGGCGCTTGATTGGGGCATAGCATTATTAGAGTCTTAGACCTTTGATGGAGTGGTAGAAACTGGCATTCGTAAATTGGCACCTTGCGTAAAATTGTGTAGAAGTGTGTGATGAACTGATTGACAAATTTTGCATCTAGATTTTGATTGGCATTCTTTCATGCAGTGCGTCTTTCGTAGACGGTTGAAGCATATGCCAGCCTTGCGTACATAATCGATTCGTTGCTGCAGGGATAACTCCTTGAATTTATTGCAGCTGCTGATATAGTGCGACGGTGAGTTGCAATACACACAGTTCGCATTAGTGGTCACAAACGTCTTTGAAGTTGATGCCTGCTTAACCTTGGGCTTTGCGCCACGCTGCTCTGACTGATGATCGCCTTGGCTCTCAAGATATTGGCATCGCCGGTTTAGAGTGTTGCAACAATCCTCCCATGAGGACAGTTTATCGAAACCTTGCTGCTCGTTGTACTTCGCTTTGGTTTGGGCGTCTACCTTCGAAAGCAGTATGTGTATCATTATGTTGTTCATAATTTCTTCGGCCGACCCTATAGAAAGAAGAGATCCACGTATAGCGGATGCATTATCGACGAGTTTCTGTAGCGTCGTCGCCTCGGGTTGTGTTATCGTTGGTAACGCAAAAAGACTTGAAATGCAATCTAAAAAGATGAGTTACTCGTTGTCGTATCGAGCGTCCAATCGTTCCAACGCCTTGGAGTAGTTATCTTCAGTTATCTGAAAGGACTGCACAACTTCTAGTGCGGGTCCAGACAAATAGTTCAATAAATAATTGTATTTATCTATTGTCGCAATGTATGGGTCATTGTGTATTAAGTTTGCAAACGTGCTTTTGAACCTTTTAAAGGTTGCATACTTGCCGTCAAAGCTTGGCAGCTTCAACTTAGGCAAACGGTTATGGTGTGCAGCTCCAGCAGTCATAGTAGTATTTATAAAGGAGCTTTCTGCCATGGATGGTGCACTAGGACGACGCTTTGCTTGTAATAAAGCCATGATTTTCACCTTTGCGGCGATAAACAATTCTTCTTGTGATGCTCGTGCAGGTCGGTGCTTTGCAAATTCTCAATCTGCGTTTGAATTTGGCATAATTGACGATAGTGCGAATCTAAAATTTGAAGTCTGCATTCGAGTACTCTTGCGTCCTCCTTGTCACCATCAGAATTGACCTTGTCGTGGAGAGTAGTTATATGGCGCTCGAATACATTTCGTTGCGTTCTGAGTAGAACTAGTTTTGCGTAACCTCATCTTCCTCGCCCATATTTAATAAATGTTCAACAAACGAAATTACTAACTCTGTTAATTAGCTCCAGTTAAGCGACAACTGTACGTAACGCAAGGCAAGACAAGAGGAGCGTTGACAAAGGTGCGAGAGTAAATGCCGTTGATAATACAGATGTACGTATATATAAGAATATACTCACAAGTAAATAGACGAATTGACTATAATGTAAATGGTATGCAAATTTGTGGTATGTGTATACTTATACTTGCAATGTTATGTACTCAGTAGTGTGCACATAAATTTTCATTTGCACATGCTCCACCTATGTACATATGTGACAGTACGGTACCTATGTATATGGTTGCTAGGACACTTTGACTTTCACTTGCTCCAACGATTCCAGGCTTGGTTGCTGATGGTGAAGTGGTGTGAAAAAAATGATGTCTCGATTGGTGTGAGTTGGCGCAACTAATCCAATCGAACCTTTGCGATATTGCGGTGCACAGGTGGGTCCAGTTACGGTCGCCACTAAATGTTGGTCGACAACAAGTTAATTTGTGTGAATATGATTTTTACTGCTAGCGTACAATAAAAAATCCTCAGCTGACTTTCCGTCTTCGATCAATACCTTTTGCGAAGTGAAGGCAAAGGCAAAAGACACAATATATTCTCAGTACACTTAAACCAATTTTACATATGTACATACAAAGTTTGGAGAGTAAGACTAAGGTTACCAGATTGTAAATAATACCAAATATACAATTTAATTGTAATTCAATTGAAATTCATAATAGATAAAAGTATATATAATGCCGCTAATGTTCTCCTCCAACAAATATAAAGACCAATCCCAAAAGCTTTCTGGTCTTTCATTAAATCGAAAAAAAGGAAATCTAATATTCCATGTTCGATCTTTTATAAAAAAAAAGAATTCTTATAATGCCTAAGATACGTCGAATCTTTTTGTATCCGAGACTGACACAGTTGACGTTGTTAGCTGCGATGTTTCTGAATCATGTCAGTCGTTCGGTTTCCAGTCATTAACAGAAGAGGATGTTTCAAAGGGCATCTTAAACCTTAAGGCATCGACGCAAACAGATGCGGATGGGCTATCTCCTTTTCTTTTCAAAAACTGTGAGGCTCTTATTAGTCCTTTGACAATAATTTTTAACTTATCCATCTCTTCGGGAACATTCATTAGTGATTGGAAATAAACATATATTACTCCGATTCTCAAAAGTGGAAACAAATATGATGTCTCGAATTATAGACCAATAGCTAAATTAACCACAGTTGCCAAACTTTTGAAAGTATTGTCAAGGATAAAATGTGGCACGCTGTCATGAATGTCATTTGCCCGAACCAGTACGGTTTCGTCAAAGGAAGATCTAGCGTCTCAAATCTCACTATCTTTACCGAAGATTGCCTTGCGAGTTTCGAGTCTGGGTACCAAGTCGATACTGTATATACCGACTTTTCCAAGGCATTTGACAAGGTCTCACATAAAATTTTGATCGCTACACTAGCTTGTCTGGGTTTCCATTCCAAGTTTCTTGATTGGATTAGCTCTTATTTATACAATAGGCACTGCGCTGTAGCACTGGAAAATACGTTTTCCCGTTACTTCCATGCTAGGTCTGGAGTCCCCCAAGGTAGTATTTTTGGCCCCCTTCCGTTTATAATTTTCATTAATGATATAAGTTCCTGTTTCTTATTCTCGAAATTTCTAATGTATGCAGATGATCTCAAAGTTTATTCTGTTATAAAAAATGCTGAAGATGCCTTTTCCCTTCCATTGACCTTAACAGGGTAACGTCTTGGTGTGAGAGAAACTGTCTTAGTGTGATATTAATATGATATGATAATATTATGACTTGGTTTATTCCAGAAAGCTGAATACAATTAATACCTCGTATACTATATCTGGTTGCCTTCTTAAATCAGTAGTCCAGACCAAAGACTTAGGAATTTACTTCGACTCGAAATTGACTTTGAATAGCCATATTGATTTCATTATATCTAACTCCTATTCATTGTTAGCCTTTGTTCGCCGTAATAGCTCTGACTTTTCAGATCCATTTACATTAAAAACCCTATATATAGCTTCTGTAAGGTCTCGCCTTGAGTATGCTGCCAATATTTGACGACCTTTTCATATCGGGCTCATAAACAGAATTGAGCGTGTGCAAAAGACTTTTATTAGGTTTGCATTAAAATCTCTAAATTTTACTGAACCGTTACCTTCATACAATTCGGTCTGTTTGCTTATAAATTTAAACTCAGTTGAGGATAGGAGAAAGTTATTATCTTGCTCGCTTATCTTCAACGTGCTTAATGGGATTGTTGATTGCCCTGATATACTACGGAGAATTCCTCTCAATGTTCCGCGAAGAAATTTGCGGCACATGGACATTTTTTATTTGCATTCCTTCAAGTCAATGTATGCTATGAATGCACCAATTTGTCGTGCCCTTAGAGAGATTAATAAACTCAATGATATCGAGGATACTGATATATCGCTTCCCGGAGTGGTGTTAAAAAAGTTAATCTTAAAACTACTCTGACTTTATAATGTCACCTATCTATTAGCTTTAAGTTATACCTTGTTACTTTTTTAGATAGCATAATCAGTAAGAATTTTATTTTCTTTGACCGAAATAAATAAATAAATAAATAGAGGACCGTGTCGCTAGAAGTTATTGTTAAGCGTGCTAAGTTGCAAATTGTGTATCGCTAATTTAAGAGATTTTCTCTAATAAAAATATCGTACAGTTTAAAGCAAATTAACCTGGAATTATAGAATTTAAAAATAGGAACCCCTGTTAACATTGCAAACGCACATAAATTTGGTGGCCCGGGAGGGGAATTGTGTAAAACTTATTGACACCAAACAAGGAACAAAACGAGAATCGGGAAAAGCGGTTGTCGTAGCATAGAAGATCAAGAGTCGAAGATTTAGCAGACGGCAGCAATTGGCATTTTCCTTACTCTTATCCATACCTGGTCTGGTGGTTCTAATTATGCTAGGTGTTTCTAATTATTTGGTGCCGATAGCGAGTGTACATATATTATACATACAACGTCACATAAAAAGTTAGCGAGGTATATTGGCCAGTACATAAAGTCATAGGCAAAATGAGCAAAACAAGTATCAGCGAATCGGACACCGGAACCGTTACTGATTTAGATGAATTATTTACCCTACAGTTAGAGCGATGCGAGGCACTTAAGCAAATTCTAAAGAATTTTAAAAAGGACACAAATACGAGAAAAACTAAGGTATACTGGTAGGTTCGCCTTGAAAAGGTAGAAGCAGTACAAAGAGGGTTTAACAAAACTCACACCGCCCTTGTATGCCATGATACCAGTCAAAAATCGCAATATTTTACTGACAGGGTAGCTTCGGAGTTTGGAGAACGCTATTTCGATACCCGGGTTGCCCTTTTAGAAGCATACAACGAACAAACGCCTGCGTCTTTGGAACAATCTGCCGGTTCTCAACTACAAGTTCCAAACAAAATGTCGCCAATCGAAATGCCAAAACTACCGTTGCCCTCGTTCTGGCAAATACATCGAATAGCCGGCGTTTCATGATGCATTTGTCCGACTAATCCACACCAACACCGACTTAAGTGCTATTCAAAAATTTCACTTTTTAAAGAAGGCACTGCCAGCAGAAAACGATGTAGATGTTCAGCAAATGGCTGAGACCAACTATGGAACTGCCTGGGATTTAATTGTAAATCGTTATAATAATACATGAACAAGGCCATACAGCCATACAGCCATAACAGTAATTCTTTCTGTGTGGCGAAGCACACATTCTGCGGCGCTGCATCAAATTCCTCGCCAAAGATTGCTTTGAGAGAAAGTCTATCGCGGACAAGGCAAACTTTGTTTAAACTGCCTGAGTAGGGCTCATACCGTTTCCCGTTGCACCAGCACGAAGAACTGTCAACAGTGTAGCTAAAGACACCATCCTCTTCTACATTTTGCAATGTGAAAGCCTTCACAGCAAAATTAACCCACTCAATCGCACGAGGGTGGTAAATCTCAAACTGCTTTAAACCCATCAGCTCGAATCTTCCAAGCATTCAGAGTCAGACTCATCAAAACCCCACATCATCCAGGTTAACGCACACTGCTCAGCTTCTTACAGAACCGTCACAGAAGCAGACTCGTAGGGTGCTTTTAGCCACAGCTCTCGTCACGCTCAAGAACGACGGAAACGGGTCAGTCCATTGCAGTACGTTCTCTACTAGATCAAGGCTCTGAATGCACACTCATTTCAGAGCATGGTTTGACACGCAACCGTGCTTCGGCAGATATATCTGGGGTGGGCAGAAACATCGCGCATCGTTGCAAGCACATTGTAAATTTCACAATGTACTCGTATGTGAACCCTTACTACCATGTCGCGGTCGACGCCGCCTTTGTTTTAAAAGCACTCGCCAATAAACTGCCAAATCAAACAATCGAGCCAAAACAATGGGCTAATATTCGGGGACTGCAGTTAGCAGATCCCACGTACAACCAGCCACACCGTATAGACTTGCTTCTGGGTGCCGACATGTGTGCTAGCCTTTTATTGCCAGAAACACGTATTGAAGGATTTTATGAACCAATAGCCCAGCGCACCCATCTGGGATGGATATTGTCTGGCAATACTACTTCACTTGTACAACGTTTTTTCGAAATCGATCAAGTACCCACCGAGAGATCTCTATCGCAGGAAGAAAGCTGGTGTGGAACCCATTTTCAACAAACGCATACTCGCCAATCAAATGGAAAATACTTAGTGTGACTTCCATTGAAAATTTTGTTTGATGAATCTCAAACCCTCGGTAAATCCAAATAAATAGCACTTCAACCGCTTTCATTCACTGGAGCGAAAGCTACAACGCAACGATGAATTACGAGCCTGGTATGAAGAGGGTATTCGGGAATATTTCACCCTGAATCTAATAACTGCTGCCACGACCACTGAGGAGCAGCAATCTGTCAAACTTGCATCAAATGCTCCAACAGTCAGATCATGTGTATTACCTCACCACGCTGTGATAAAGGAGGAAAGCCTAACCACAAAGCTAAGAATCGTGTTTGACGCCTCGTGCAAGACGAACAACCGCAAATCCTTAAATGACGTACTGTGTGTCGGACGGGAACTTCAAAATGATTTGCCAGCAGTAGTTTTAAATTGGAGGAAACACAAATTTGCGCTTACATCTGATATCCAAAAAAATGTATCGGTGCATACAACAGGCATACAGATGACTCCCAATATCAACGCATTTTGTGGCGAAACGAAGCAAATGAAATTCAGGAGTATTGTCTCACGACAGTCACATTCGGGACTGCGTCCGCTTCATATACCGCGATACGAATCCTTCACCAACTGGCTGAAGACGAAAGTACGTCGTATCCGTTAGCATCACCCGTCCTTCGAAATTAAATATATGTTGACGACGTACTATCCGGCGGTCACTCAGTTCAGACCGCCACCGAAATTCGCAAACAAGTAACCTTAGCTTTGCTCTCTGCTGGCACGGAACTTCGAAAATGGAGCAGCAACTCATCGGCGGTGCTGGACGGTATTCCTACCGAACACAGGTCAGCCAGAATGCTTCACAATTAAATAGCAGCGATACAGTTAAAACCCTGGGTATTCTGTGGCAACCGAACAAGGACGTTTTTAAATTCCGCCTCAACTAAGAAATTGATTTTACTGCCAAAAAACGGTCAGTGCTCTCAACTATAGCTCGGCTGTACGACCCACTGGGATTAATTGCACCGGTTATTGTATCAGCCAAAATAATACTGAAATCGGTATGGTCTTTTAAGGTACAACGCGATGACCACACGTTCACACCATTGGCATGGGATGAAACGCTACCAACAAATCTTAATCACCAGTGGCAAGGTTTTCTAAAGACTGTATCGGAGCTGCCCTGCATCACGGTGCCGAGATGGTTGGTGAGCCAAATCATGTTAAATCCTTACAACTCCATGTATTTTGCGATGGGTCCACATCTGCATATGCAGCTTGTGTTTATCTACGGGTAGAATGCAGTGATGGTAGAATTTTTACAACGCTTCTCATCACAACAAGCAGAGTCATCCCAACAAAACCGTTGACTATACCACGCGTCGAGTTGTGCGGAGCAGTGCTGGCGACTGAATTAATGAAATTTGTGGACCAAAAAATCATTGTCAGTACCGTACACAAATTTAAAAATATTCTATTGGACCGATGCTCCGATTGTGCTTTACTGGATAAATGGCGATCCGAATCGATGGCAAACATGGGTTTAAACCGAGTTGGCAAGATACTACAAACCTCTTCACCGTCACAAAGGACTCACGTCGATACTTTGGCAAATCCAGCTGATTGCGCAACACGAGGGCTAACACCAGTCTGTTTATCAACTTTCAGGCTATGGTGGTCTGGCCCAGAGTGGTTGCTGTTATTTGAAGATAACTGGCCGAAATTTAGAACGACTGAATTGCACATCAACGAAGAAATATCTGAAGTTAAAAAGAAACCGCTTCACGTAAATTTCACGGTTTGTCAAGACTCGGTTATTCTTCGGTACTCGTCGCTAACGAAAACCGTACCCGTTTGTGCATACATCTTCCGTTTTGTACAGAATAGAATAGTTCAGAGCTATGCCCGCATAAATGGACCTTTGTCGGTCACCGAGCTAAACCAAAGTCTAACAAAGGTTGACAGGCTCGTCCAACAAGAAACCTTCAAAACCGAAGTACACAATGTTCGAAATATAAAAACTGTTCCACATAGAAGCAAACTTACTACCTTAACTGCGTTTCTTGATGAGCAGCGAATTCTTCGTGTCCATGGGCGAATTCAGCGCTCCAATCTTCCATTTGATCAGAAGCACCCCATCATTTTACCAAGTAAACACCATTTCATTAGTTTGGTTATCACTCACGCGCACTTAACGACATTACATGGCGGTGCGCAACTTACCTTAACATATTTACGGCAGCGGTTTTGGATAATAAACGCCAGGCGCACTGTGCAAGAATAGCTTCGTTAATGCATTAAATGTTTTAGAAATAAGCCGGAAGTTGGTAGTCAATTGCTGGGTGAACTTTCATTCCATCGAGTCAACCCACCACAACGTCCGTTCCTCGCAACAGGTGTCGATTACACCGGCGCAATAGAGCTAAAATCGTCTAGATACAAAGTCATCTTGAAGCAGTCACAGGCATGTCAACGGAAAACTTCTTGATGGCCCTGCAACGATTCATTGGACGTCGAGGTCTGTGCAAAGACATCTACAGCGATTGCGGAACAAATTTTATAGACGCTGACAAGGTACTTCAAACGAAGGAACGTAAATTTGCGGAAGACATAGAGCAAGAAGTCGTGCCGAAATTAGCAAGCCAAGGTATACAGTGGCCCTTCTGGTGCGTATCGAAGCCTGTTTAAACTCCAGGCCGCTGTGCCCTTTAACAGCAGATCCCAACGAATTACAAGTGCTTACACCGGGGCATATCCTAATAGGAGACTCTCTGCTTTCGCCACCAAACGCCTCTCCAGCGTCCAATGTATCACTCAGCCAACAATTCGCTCAAACACAACGAATGATTTCACAATTTTGGAAGCAGTGGACATCAGTTTGGCTATCACACCTCCAAACACGACCAAAATGGTGTCACCAAAGACTAACAGCCGTATTCTAACAAAGTCACAAACTTTAGCTCATCACTGCTGTGATTTCTACCGCGCCTCAAAGCCTACCGCTGCAAAAAATTTGCCGCTACAATTCAATTTTTTAAATTTTTGTGTATTTTTCTAGCACTCAAAATCGAATTTTTTGTGACACATTTCTCGGCGTACTTGAAATCACAACAGTGGTGGGCTAAGTTTTGTGACTCTGTTAGAATAAAGGGGTACATCTTCAAATTAATGATCTCGTTATCGTTAAGGATGAAAGGCTACCACCCAACGTGTGTGGGACGCGTCATAGAGCTTTATCCTGGTCCAGATAACTTAGTCAGGGTAGTAACTATTCGTACCCAAAACGGCATCTACAAACGGTCTGCCTCAAACCTTTGCCTATTACCAATATCCTCATGCACTCAAGATAAGTAACAATTTGGACACACTCATGCACCAAATAGCACCTAGCACACGTTCTTCATCCCTCCTCAATGCGTATTGGAATTGAATCCCAGAAGTTTCCTCTGGTGTTCGTTTGCTCAATGAAGCCGAAAACACCACTTCAGGACGGTTTGGTGATTATGCTGATCCCAGCATGGGGGCGTCATGTACGGTTTCGAACTACCCTAGCCAATTTTTCTTCACGATGAAATCCACAACGAGCATTGAATTTCCAGTGACTCCATGCACACACCCATATGTACACATATATACAACAGCACGAAGCTACATAGGAAGATGTATATAGGTGCATATGTATGTACCTACCCGCAATTTGAGAACCGCTAAGGCAATAAATAAATAGAGGACCGTGTCGCTAGAGGTTATTGTTACGTGTGTTAAGATCTGATGCAAATCGTGTATCGCTAAATTAAGACATTTTAAAAGCAAATTAACCTGGAATTATCGAATTTAAAAAAGGGGCCCCTGCGAACATTGCAAACGCACACGCCGAGTTCTCTTTTCTTTGTTGTCGCAGAAAAGTGGCAGAAATTCTTTCTGTGTGGGCGGCATTCGGCCATGCCTTCGCACAAGGCCGCGACGAACCTTTCGTGGACCTACGGGTACGCTTGTTGGGTTGCACAAACTAGCTCGTCGGTGTTGGGGTGGGTTGTTTCATCCACAGATCAGTCGCGAGACAACAGAAAAAAAATATCGTACCCCCTCGTACAAGACATCATCAATGTGCCTAACCACCTTCACTGCATTTTGACAGGCCTCAATAAGCAATTTCAACTCTCGTCACCATTCCCCTCCGTTTAATCCCCGGTCGGTCCCCCACCCCCACTGTCCAATTTCTGGTTCGCCTCCATGCTTGAGGCCGGCCAATCCATCCCTCCTCAACCTTTGCTAACCGCGGCCTGGTGGGGTTAGCCCCTAACTGAAAGCACCCCGACTTAACTTATTTATTCCCCAGAACTAATCCTTTCTCCCCCCATGATCCCGTCCGTCCGTCCGAAGTCCCACGAAGTTCACTCACCACACACTATTTATGATTTAACAATTCATTTCATTTTATTGGATAGGACTACATCTAAGTAAATTTACATTTCAAACTGGTGTTCAATCGGCAAACGTTACACGCACGGAACAAGCAAAGCTATTGGGCGTTCGTGACCCTCAACCAATATATAAGGGGATAAACCTGGTTACCTGCCACCTAAGACGTCTTAACGTGGGGTTTGGTAAGCTGCGACCAATAGTCTGCTCAACTCAAAACCTACAGCCCTTAGCTCCTCTTGCTCACTGCCCCTAACGTTACAATTTTGCCTAAAAAAAAAATAAAAAATCTTAATACTATGTACAAATTCAGATAAAAAGAGTCAGTTGTTTAGCTGTTTAAGACTGAGTTACAAGGATCTTAAAACGCGTGGTTATGGTGGTTAAAACCTGCAACAATTGTGATTGCAACGCGAACTGTTCGGCTGTAAAAGCCTTCAGATGATTCACTCGAAATTTAGTTGGGCTGGTTGAAAATGAAGATTACATTACATCCGCAAAATTAGTCAGGAGTTTGAACCGCAGCTTCCCTTCAACGCATAGATTGGGAAGGGTGCTTAAAGGTGACGTACAGAGCCTTTTCCTCACCACAGCGATTGGCACTTGCGCGTCTTGGATCGTGTCAGTAGAATTGGGTAAATGGTATGTACGGCCAATTGCCGCACGTTTCACGCTCGCCCAAAAGGTTTGTCTTAACTACTGCCCTATATGTGCATACGTACGTGTGCGGCGACTCTGATCGCCCAAGATGTTTGCCACGGTGTGACCAGAACCGCGAGGCCACGTTACTTCACACCGCGGACGGAGTACTCCTTCACTCTGGAGTCTCAACTGGCTGGATCCGCTGCTGCCAATTTTCGTCTGGGCAACCGATGGACGCCAGTAAATGAATAATGTCGGGAACACTTTGAAACAGGCGAGTGCTCGCCGCCGGCAGATTATAAGTTGTCGATTTTCCTTTCACCGTGTAGTTGCTGCTTCAGACTTGACCGATCTCGACGCTGTTTTAATCCAAAAAGAATTCTCTCAGCCGGATCTGTCAGCTTGGTTGCGGTTGTTCAGAGCTTAAGCATGTACACGCAACAGCCAGCTTCGTGCAGAGTACATGCTGCGTTCGCAGTCTGCTGTAATATTAGTCGTTATTGCATAAACCTGTGTGTGCACGCCCAACAGTCATTATCAATCGTAACAGGGCGAGTCAAACGATGCAACTTGTTTGCATGGATGCCTCGAAAAAAAAGAACAGACTCCTTGTCTCTCCCCACTTCCTCACACCCCCTCGGCTACGTTCGCAAATCCTTGGCATGGAAAATGCCTATCACCCTACCTCTCATATCCCCCAGCTCATATAGGCAATTCCCCACCGGTCTCAAAACGACTGCCTTAATGAACTTGCTAGCCAACTTTGCATTGAAGTTTCGCGCGGCATCACTCTGCCTAAAACTTCTTCTGTAGACCACCTGGCCCTTTTTGTATGTGATTGGCTTGGCACGAGTATTATAGACTCTTTTGCCTTTCTCGTAAGCTGTCTTCAGACTCTGGGAGATCTTGTGTCTTAACAGTTTCAATCGAGTATCTCGAGGTACCACTTCCACATCCGCGTCGACTAAACTTTCAAGTTTGCGTAAAAGTGTGTATGTCTCCCCATGCTGTACCATTGTCTGTCCAAAAACGGCCTTGTAGGGTTCCGTCTGTATCGCTTCATGTACCGCACTTCGAAGCGCAAAAGCCGCCTTTGAGAGATGACTATCCCAGGATTTCTGATCGGTATCATTAATGTACGACCTTATAATGGCCAGCAGTGATCTGTTTATTCTTTCCGAAGCGTTGGCTTGTGGAGACGTATGTGCAGAACGCCGTAGTCCCTAAGAAAGCTAGCAAATTTGTCGGAAATGAACTGTCGTCCATTGTCGGAATGAATAGTTTCTGGGACCCCAAATACATGAAAGATATCCTGCTCCAAATACCGAATCACTTCATTCGAATTAGAATTCCTCGTTGGTTTTACAAACAAAAATTTTGAATAATGATCCATTACTACGAATATGTACGCGTTTCCCTCTCTGGTTCTAGGGTAAGGTCCACAGAAATCTATGTAGAGCCTCTGAAAGACTCTTTCAGTTTCAATTCTGTTTCCCATCAACGGACGCATTGTGGAATTCGGTGCCTTGTTGCATTTGCAGATATCGCAGTTTCTTACGAACTCCTTCACGGCCTGGACCATACCAGGCCAGTAGTAGCTGTTTCGAAGACGGTTGATTGTCTTGGTCACGCCTCCATGCCCTGCTGATGTCCCGCAATGCATTCTTTCCAGTAATATACTTCTCAATCCCTCCGGTACCCAAACTTTCCACAGCGAGTCCTCAATCTCGTCTTCTCTTCTAAAACATGTACGCTTAAATATCACATCGTCCTTTATTTTGACATCAGGCAGCCTCTCCGAATTGCTATTGATAGCACTCTTCCGGATGATCCATCGAAATGTCTGTTTGTAGGCTGAAGTTGTCCAATTCTTCCATGTAGGCACGGCTAAGCACATCGGGGACCACGTTGTTGGCGCCTTTGCGGTGCACAATTTCGAAATTGAAACCTTGAAGCTTGATGCTCCAACGTGCCAACCGACCTGCCAAATCTTTCTGGCCCATGAGCCATTTGAGACTCATGTGATCAGTTATGATTGTAAACTCAGCTCCATCAACATATGGTCTGAACTTCTGTACGCTTATCACCGCTGCCAGACACTCCAGCTCTGTGATTGTATAATTCCTTTGCGCGGAGTTTAGTTTCTGAGAAATGTACGCTATCGGTCTCTCACTCCCTTGACTATCCAATTGGAAGAGCACGCCACCAATTCCTCTAGTGGACGCATCGCACTGAACATAAAAACGCTTCGAAAATCAGGATTAACCAAAATTTTTGGTGACGCTAGATCATTCTTCAGGGAGTTGAAGGAAGAGATTGCTTCCGGAGTCATCTGGAACTCGCTTTTCTTTTTCAAACAATCAGTTAGAGGTGCGGTGATGCTGGCGAAGTTCGGGATGAACCTTCGGTACCATCCAGTTAGTCCCATGAACCTTCTTAATTGTTTAATTGTTTTCGGAACCGGGAATTGAAGCATGGCCTCCACTTTCGCCGGGTCCGTCCGCAACTCTCCTTGACCGATTATAAATCCTAGGTAAGATATCTCCTTTCGACAGAACTTCGATTTCTGCAAGTTTATAGTTAGTCCGGCCTTGGAGAGACACTCCGCTACTTCTGAAAGATGCTGCAAATGCGTGTCGAAGTCAGGCGAACACACCAAAAGATCGTCAATGTAAATGAAGACGTTGTCCCTAAGTCTGGAGGGAATGACCCGATCCATCAATCGGCATAGTCTCTGGCTCGCGTTACATAGCCCGAAGGGCATGACTTTAAATTGGTATAACGGGCGTCCTGGAACTGTGAATGCCGTCTTCTCTCGTGAGGCCTTCTCCAACGGTATTTGCCAGAAGGCATCCTTAAGATCCAGACCCGGGATAAAAAAGGTGTCCTTTAACCGACTGAGTATGCCCTCAACATGCTGCGTTGGGTATGCATCTTTCTTGGTACGCTCATTGAGTTTAATCATGTCTACGCAAAGTCTGTTCTTTCCCGGCTTTTGCACTAGTACTATCGGCGAGCTCCACGCGCTGTCACTTTCTTCAATAACCCCAAGCTCAAGCATTCTATCTATTTCCTCATATGCACATTTCTGCTTAACTGGTGACATGGGGTAATAGCGTTGTTTTATGGGAACTGTTTCATCGTAAACCTCGATGATGTGCTCCATCAAATGAGTTCTTCCCAAGCCAAGTTTTGCAGAAGAAGAAAACAAATTCTTCACAAGGTCTAGTCTCCGCCTTTGTTCGGCTGAGAGTTCCACCATGTTCGCGTTATCGATGCTAATCTCCGATACGACCGCTGGAGCCAAATCAAATATTTCCCAAAAATCCATACCAAGATATAATTTTTGCTTCAGACTCGGCACCAAATACAATATTAATTCAACAGTTTTCTGACGCCATTGTATTCTTGCCCTAACTCTCCCAATAATCGCTTGAACCTTCCCGTCGGCTGTCTTCAGTCCCTCGTCCACGGATTCAACTTCGTCTGCGCTTATCAAGCTGATTGCGTCCCCACCCAAACAACTCACCGACGCACCGCTGTCCAATAAACCCACTATCACAGTGCCATTGACGATTACCTCAACGTACGGTCTTTTGTCTTCTTCGTTTTGAATAATCGTCGCCTCTACAGCACGTCTTACTTGCTTTCTATCTTTAATCTTCTTTCTCAACTTCTCAATCTTGTTCCTATTTCTTTTCTTTTTCTTATCGTCATTAACACACCTTCCTTTCACTCCAAATATTCTACGTCTCACTTCCAAATATTTAGCTCTTCTCTCCTCCAAAGTGTTAGGGTCCGAGGACCTCACTTCCGGTTTACGACGTGTGGTGCTTTGGAGTATTGTTACCGACTTTAGTGTTTGTCCGGGACTGCTGGATCCTGACGACGCTTCCCGGTTTGGCCGCCATTCTCTTGGTTTTCCTGCCTACACCTGTCACACACCAAGTACTTTGCGTTTACTTGGTTACACTTGAAGCAAACTAGTTCATGAAAACGTGATTCGCATCGCTCCCCACTCAATTCATTTTCCTTCTTCGTTGGCTTACCTTGCTTCAGTTCGGTTTCTGCCTCCTTCGGATCATGTCTCCGAAATGCACGTCCTGGTCGGTCCAATGCCTCCAACGCTTCGCCCGCTTCAGTGACATCAAGGTCCTCGTGCCGGATCTGATCAATTTCGTCCACGGCCCTCTTTTTTGCGAATTTTGGTTCCTGCTCTCGGAGATGCTTCTCAGCTCGTCTACATTCCTCCTTCAACTGTTCTAGATTTTTCGTCGGACATCCGAAGATAAGATTCTTCATTTTATACTTCAAGTTCCTTCTTATGATATTGATCAAGCTAGACTCCGGCATTTTGGTCTTCAGTGTAAATGCCATACTCTTAATACTCGCATAGTAATCGTCAAATGACTCCGAAAATTCCTGCCTCCGGTCGTTCATGGCTTGCCTGATCTCCTCGTCGCAATCCGCCTTTCGGTATTGACCCAGTAGCGCTCGTCGAAGCTCCGCAAGGCCAACGTCCTTCTCCTCCGCATGCTCCTCCATAAATAACCAGAACCATTCCTGGGCGGCTCCATCCAACAGCAGGTGAAAGTTGGCGTATAGCTCCTCAGACGATATATCGTGCCATTTTTGAAGTGTCTCAACTCGGAATAGAAATCTCTCGATCGGAATGGATTTGGAATTCTCCTCGTATTTCAACCCCCAGTCCTTAATCACTTTGAACTTCAATTTGTCTGCTCTAAAATTGTTGCTGCCACCACTTGAAGTCGTAAATAGTCTGCGACACGCCTGCGACCCTTAATTACTATCCGGGCTCCGCACCCCACCATCTTCTCTAACATCGCAAGCTCTTGCGACCGGTGAAGAGGCACAGGACTCCGGCATACCCGATATCTTGTCGTTTTTCTGGTGGCCTTCCACCGCGGAAACTCTATCCCCCAGACTACGAACGTCTTTTCGGACTTTGTCCATTGCCTCTTGAATAGCCTCGGTGGTGGCTCGATTGACCTCCATTTGGTAAGTAAAAAACATTGATTCAAATTTCTGTAATAACTCCCCGCCTATCTTGTCTAGCAGTGTCGTTTCGGGAGATGGCATATCTAGCACAGGAATCGGTCGCTGACTGGCACGTGACGTTGCAGCCCCAGCATTACCCTTGTTGGGAGTGTTTACCTCTACTGTCCTGTCGTTCTCCTGATCAACGTCAGTAGAACTCCGCCCTCCATCAGGATTTTCTTTCGATGCCATATTTGTATTTCCTTTTAACTTTCTAGTGTCACTACGCAGTCCAGTTCTCTTGGAGCCCTTTCTCGGCATCCTCTTCCGCAAAAAAAAAAAAATTCTCTAACTGTAACAATAGTACTGGTATAGTCGCTGTATGTGTTCTCCAAAAATTGCTTGAATGATATTTCAATTATAATAGGTGTGATGAGCTCCCTTTTCTGTGAAACTTCCCGTCCTGTCTTTAGTCTTCCGTGAATACAATCAAATACCTCCCCCATATCGTGTTAATATGCTCCACAACCATACAGACTTGAACCTCATCCATATGGGGTGGTCGCACAGACCCCCGCAGCAAAACCATATAGGGCTACCTCAAGCAATTCAAAAATGAATTCGTGGTACTGTAGCCGCCCCAAATCATTTCGCCTCACCCCCCCTTCCTGGCAGAAAGTCCAAAACGCCGTTCACCTACACATTCAACCGGATATTAATTCCACACGGTGAGCTGTCGATGATACTGCGCTCCCCCCCTACTTGCGTGACGAGAACTCCACCGACATAAACTTCTTTATTTAGCACTGTCCCTTCATAAACAAAATTCTATTTTCATGGAGGCTCCTTATCGGGGCCCCACGTTGGGCATCATTTTCTATTGTTACCTACCATGCCTTCGCACAAGGCCGCGACGAACCTTTCGTGGACCTACGGGTACGCTTGTTGGGTTGCACAAACTAGCTCGTCGGTGTTGGGGTGGGTTGTTTCATCCACAGATCAGTCGCGAGACAACAGAAAAAAAATATCGTACCCCCTCGTACAAGACATCATCAATGTGCCTAACCACCTTCACTGCATTTTGACAGGCCTCAATAAGCAATTTCAACTCTCGTCACCATTCCCCTCCGTTTAATCCCCGGTCGGTCCCCCACCCCCAGTGTCCAATTTCTGGTTCGCCTCCATGCTTGAGGCCGGCCAATCCATCCCTCCTCAACCTTTGCTAACCGCGGCCTGGTGGGGTTAGCCCCTAACTGAAAGCACCCCGACTTAACTTATTTATTCCCCAGAACTAATCCTTTCTCCCTCCATGACCCCGTCCGTCCGTCCAAAGTCCCACGAAGTTCACTCACCACACACTATTTATGATTTAACAATTCATTTCATTTTATTGGATAGGACTACATCTAAGTAACTGGTGTTCAATCGGCAAACGTTACACGCACGGAACAAGCAAAGCTATTGGGCGTTCGTGACCCTCAACCAATATATAAGGGGATAAACCTGGTTACCTGCCACCTAAGACGTCTTAACGTGGGGTTTGGTAAGCTGCGACCAATAGTCTGCTCAACTCAAAACCTACAGCCCTTAGCTCCTCTTGCTCACTGCCCCTAACGTTACAATTTTGCCTAAAAAAAAAATAAAAAATCTTAATACTATGTACAAATTCAGATAAAAAGAGTCAGTTGTTTAGCTGTTTAAGACTGAGTTACAAGGATCTTAAAACGCGTGGTTATGGTGGTTAAAAACTGCAACAATTGTGATTGCAACGCGAACCGTTCGGCTGTAAAAGCCTTCAGATGATTCACCCGAAATTCAGTTGGGCTGGTTGAAAATGAAGATTACATTACATCCGCAAAATTAGTCAGGAGTTTGAACCGCAGCTTCCCTTCAACGCATAGATTGGGAAGCGTGCTTAAAGGTGACGTACAGAGCCTTTTCCTCACCACAGCGATTGGCACTTGCGCGTCTTGGATCGTGTCAGTATAATTGGGTAAATGGTATGTACGGCCAATTCGCCCAAAAGGTTTGTCTTAACTACTGCCCTATATGTGCATACGTGCGGCGACTCTGATCGCCCAAGATGTTTGCCACGGTGTGACCAGAACCGCTGCGCCACGTTACTTCACACCGCGGACGGAGTACTCCTTCACTCTGGAGTCTCAACTGGCTGGATCCGCTGCTGCCAATTTTCGTCTGGGCAACCGATGGACGCCAGTAAATGAATAATGTCGGGAACGCTTTGAAACAGGCGAGTGCTCGCCGCCGGCAGATTATAAGTTGTCGATTTTCCTTTCACCGTGTAGTTGCTGCTTCAGACTTGACCGATCTCGACGCTGTTTTAATCCAAAAAGAATTCTCTCAGCCGGATCTGTCAGCTTGGTTGCGGTTGTTCAGAGCTTAAGCATGTACACGCAACAGCCAGCTTCGTGCAGAGTACATGCTGCGTTCGCAGTCTGCTGTAATATTAGTCGTTATTGCATAAACCTGTGTGTGCACGCCCAACAGTCATTATCAATCGTAACAGAGTCATAACCCTTACTACGCAGAACTCTCATTTCTGTGTTGCCGGAGAAGAGTGGCACAACTTCTTTCTACGCAGGTCGCCTTCGGCCGCGCGAAGGGATTATAATTCTTACTACGCAGAACTCTCATTTCCGTGTTGCCGGAGAAGAGTGGCAGAGCTTCTTCCTGCGTAGGCAAACTTCGGCCGCGCTTAGGGATCATAACCCTTACTACGCAGAATCCTCCAGTCCGCGTCGCGGGGAAGAGTGGCAGAACTTCTTTTTACGTAGGAGGCCTTAGGCCGCGCTTAATGATCATAACACTTACTACGCAGAACTGTCATTTGTGTTGCCGGAGAAGAGTGGCAAAACTTCTTTCCGAGTAGGCAAACTTCGGCCCCGCTTAGGGATCATAACCCTTACTACGCAGAGTTCTCCTCTCCGTGTTGCCGGAGAAGAGTGGCAGAATGTTTTCCTGCATAGGCGGTTTTCAGCCGCGCTTAGGGATTGTTAAAAAAGGTCGACAATTTTTTGCAATTCAAAAAGTATTTTATTCTTTAATTCGTTTATAACTTTTCCAATTCACTCTTTTCATAGAATTAAAAAATTTAGTCTTGTCGCTCTGCCTTCTATTCCGGTT
>NW_016157125.1:762170-765616 GCF_001687245.7 Rhagoletis zephyria | reverse complement strand
AGAGTACAGAGTGGTAATGAATGAAAATATGAGTATAGGATGTGTGAACATGTTTTGTGAAAGAATGTACAAACTAAAGGCCATGCAATCCAGTAAAGGCGAAATTGGGTTATCCTTCAGAGACATTTGTGTGTTCAAAATAATTTTAAGAACATTTGCCAGCAGTCATAGGATATATAGTCATTGATTTGCTCAATACAAAAAATTTATTGAAACAAAAAGCACGCCAGAGTCAGCAAGAAACTCTGGAAACGATGTCCCGAGGATGTATCAGACTAGGCCGAGCATAATTTGAAGTGCCATCAAATTATAATTTAAGAAAGTTTTATTATATGGCATTTGAGAAGTTCAAAAATGTTCAAAAATTTATAGAAGGAAATTTTTTCAAGTGCAGCGTTACATAGCATGCATTTAGGCGATTGGTGTTAATAGTAGCGCCTGAACACCCATCAAGGAAGGAAAGAGCACAGGTCCTTTTGAGCGAGAGTAGAATATTAAATACCGTCGGTTTTGATAAGTCAACATCCACAAAATACATAANTTCTATAATTTTACACGCGCTATGATGGCGGCAGGTCATTTACGCCCACCGCACAAGCAACTGGAAAATGCGCGCGAAGGACTCTCTGTGTAGGTATGTATGTATGTATGTATGCAGTTAAAGGTGTGTTGCGTTAAAGCCACGGTGTCTGGTATGGCGCGCCACTTTGGACACTATGGCGTCANTGGTAGCAGAGCTTCTCAAACAATATAGAAGCAATTTTTTCGATTTAATTTGTTGGAAAGTAATGAATATCTCAACCGCGGGACTAATCCCGGGATCGTGAAAAGCGAAAAAATTAACATCCCTAGTATGTATGCACAAGCAAGGTGTATTGAAGCAGGATTTAATGCGATTGCCGCCTCAAGGATGGCGCGCGCGGTAAGCCAGGCTAAGACCAGCAGCTTTGCATGTAGATTCATCGCTGCGACAGTGAGCCTTTGTGCAGCTGCCACGTTCTATAATTTTACACGCGCTATGATGGCGGCAGGTCATTTACGCCCACCACACAAGCAACTGGAAAATGCGCGCGAAGGACTCTCTGTGTAGGTATGTATGTATGTATGCAGTTAAAGGTGTGTTGCGTTAAAGCCACGGTGTCTGGTATGGCGCGCCACTTTGGACACTATGGCGTCCATTTGCGCCACACGGTACACGCTCTACGCTGTTGCTGTCGATGCGCTTTGACATGCATATAAACATACATATATGCATTGCTTGAAAATTGCAAATAATTGTTATTTTTATAGAAAAGACAAACACTTCACTGAAGATAAATTTGTTTATCTTTTTTTCCATTTCCCAGATTCCATTTGCCGAGATTCTTTTTATCCTTTTGTTGGATATTTTGCACACTCGGTTACTACTACATTCAGTAGCTTTTATTAGTACGAGTATGTATGTATGTGTTTATTTTTGTTTCATTTTAAGGGCCTTTTTATATCTATTTGTCTGGATGGAAACAGAGTACAGAGTGGTAATGAATGAAAATATGAGTATAGGATGTGTGAACGTGTTTTGTGAAAGAATGTACAAACTAAAGGCCATGCAACCCAGTAAAGGCGAAATTGGGTTATCCTTCAGAGACATTTGTGTGTTCAAAATAATTTTAAGAACATATGCCAGCAGTCATAGGATATAGTCATTGATTTGCTCAATAAAAAAAAATTTTGAAACAAAAAGCACGCCAGAGTCCGCAAGAAACTCTGGAAACGATGTCCAGAGGATGTATCAGACTAGGCCGAGCATAATTTGAAGTGCCATCAAATTATAATTTAAGAAAGTTTTATTATATGGCATTTGAGAAGTGTATGTTCAAAAATTTATAGAAGGAAATTTTTTCACGTGCAGCGTTACATAGCATGCATTTAGGCGATTGGTGTTAATAGTAGCGCCTGAACACCCATTAAGGAAGGAAAGAGTCAACATCCACAAAATACATAGGCATTGGACATTCACATTCGCCCCAAATTTATTAATTTTAGCCCAAATGCATTTGTGAGTGACTAGATTTTTCTTCGCAAAATGCTATGGTATATTACTTGAAATCAGTGTCGAGTCGGTCCAAAAGCTCTGAATGTTATTCAAAAATGATCGTTCTACCTTTTTTAAGGTAGTCGCTGTGAACACACTGGCTGCACACCAAAAAACTGTCGTAATGACCTTGTCGGCTGACTGACCCACTTTGGACTTGTTTATGCGGAGTAGTCCATCGCTTTAACTGTTGCTTCGACTCCAATGCATTGTAATGGATGGATGTTTCGTCTACGGTTCTGAAGCGGCGCAAGCACGTTCAGATTTGGTCAAAATATCGCCAAACACTTCTTTAATGAAGGAGTGTGCGCTATCGTGGCCCCATAGAATGGATAAATTTTTGAATTTTATCGACGATTTCTAAGCTGGCAGATGTTCTGTGTCAGTTGTGTTGGTGTCACCACAATGGAATTCAGAAAACCCTCGCTGAACTGTTGAGATTGATGATATAGTGCTCGCATAATATTTACTAAGCATATTTTTTACTTTAGTAGCAGAGTTTAAACGATGACTGAATGGTTAGTAAAAGCCATCTAATCGCTAACGGTCCCTCCAATGTCAGGCAAGTTGGGTTATAAGAAGTGACTTCCTCAGGCTTCTCGGATCTGCTGACGTTCGACGAACCCTTTGCGGACTACTTGTGGAACACCACAACAAAAACTAAGCTTCGTCATGCCGAAGGGCGCTCGCCCGCTACTAGGTGCAATAACTAGCAAAGCCTTTGATTCAGTAGTACTAAATAGCGCCGGAAATGCCAGAAGTAGCCTAAAACCATTGAGCCATAAAAGGAGATACCTTCTAGAGCTGTTATGAGATAGCTACAAATAACGTCCATCTAGATAAATGAGCATGATAAAGAAGTACGAAAGGTTCTACATGGAACGTACTATTTCCATCACCACCTCAGAGACACAGAAGCTTACAAAAAGAGGTCAGTAATGAGGAGGAACAACGTGTGTGGGTTTTTTACGCGGGTAAATACCTGCCGACGTCGGCCTAACTCCACGGCGCTCAAAAGCACTGCGGATCAAATTGATACGTTGATCAGCGCCCCTAAAACGCAAGCATTATCGGTACCAATTGGCAGTGTGGAATGGACACACTAACCACCTTGGCTGAATTTGAGGCCTAACTAAACCTCTGCCATACTTTGGATGCGGCATCCGGTTTCAATGCATCTCCACATCGAGCCAACAAATGTCAACTCTACCCGCATTTGAGTGGTGAACGACAACCACCAGGATACTTCCCGAACGGCCGTTCCCACGAACAGGCCAGAGTAAACTCTGAGGGCTCCTGCTCACCGCGTTACCAGAATTAAGCCTCCTGTTAGACCACGTAGCCGAAGCTACTACCAGTTGGGATGCCACAC
>NW_016157125.1:718891-762145 GCF_001687245.7 Rhagoletis zephyria | reverse complement strand
AATTCTTAATACATTTTAAACTTTAAATATGAATCACGTTTTCTTCATCGATATTAATCTTTTTTACATGAATATTTATAAAAGTATAGTAAAACATATTATAAATAAAATAGTTTACACGAAAAGTGAAAATCTTTAAAAGATTATAGGCAAATTTTGAGTCGTTCAAAACGAAAACCGTACCCTTTTTTTGTTTTTTTTGGTACTTTTCGCAGTTATTTGTCAAAAATCGAGGTCATGAATCGACGTAAACGACGAGTTACAAAGTGCCCTTTACAAAAATATATAATTTGTGCAGATTGCGCTCCATAGCATTTACATTTCTAATTCGATTCTCATTATCTTTGGCTCAAAATTTACTGTAGTGATATATCATCTTTATCGAATTTTTAAAATAATGAACAAAAAAAATTATCAAATGAAACTGCGTATTTGATTGAAAATCTCACTTTTTTCGACTTTGACGACAAAATGCAAATGGTCGCCTGTAGCACTAATAATTTTCATTGAAGTCGCCACAAGTTATATATTTTGGTAAGAGGCACATCAATACCCTTCGATCTGTAAGTCGCTTACGTTGATTGGCAGATTTTTTCATGAGATATTGAAGAAAAGCTACGAAAAGCACCCAAAAAACACTTTTTTGAAAAAATCCATCCATTGTCCGATAATTTTAAAATAACGAATAAAATGCGGGACAAATGCAGGACACTTGGAAAAAATCAGTACATTTTCAGGTTTTTCAGGTTTGAAAAACTACGCAGGACCGACCTTTGAAAAACAGTACGGTCCTGCAAAAAACAGAACGGATGGTCACCGTAGCTATACCATGTGCTGTTTGTAGCAGTAATTACGTGGTGTGGCAGTGCCAGCATGTGCCACTTTTAGTTTAAGGAAGGAATATATACATACATATGTACATATATGTAGTAAAAGTATGAATGTGTCTGAAAATCGCAAATTAACCAATTTTTCAGTTGAAATGTGAATTAAGCTAGTTTTTGTGACAGAGTTTAGCTATTTAAATAAAGGCACGCTAAGCTCGTTAGATGAGATTTAATTTTATTGTAACTGAATATTATATTAGAACCAGATTTTAAAGATAAGTAAATATTAGGGCTGTGCGATTAATTGATTATTCAAAATTTTAATTAATCATAAAGTAAATAACTCAATTATTCGATTAATCGGAAATTATGATTACTCAAAAGTTCAGTTACTCGAGTAATCCAGATTTTGATTAACCAAAAACAAAAATATTTGCGTAATTTGCTTTATGATTAATCAACATTATGAATAAAATGAGTAATCAACATTTCAAAGTACTCTTTACATACATACATATAAAGCAGTTGAAGTTCCTTGATACTTTGAAAAAAATGTATCTGTTTTCAAAAATTAAAATGAAATACATACATACATACATATTTTTTTCATATACAGAATATAAAAAAGAAAATAAGCATTTTCCAAAGCAACCTCTTTTAACGAGCAAAATTAATTTTTTTTGAGTAATCATATTTCAAGTAACTCGATTAATCTTCGTTTTGAGTAATCAAAATCTTGATTACTCGAGTAATTGATTAACCGAATAACTGATTAACCAACTTGCTCGAGTAATCGAATAATCGCACAGCCCTAGTAAATATGTAAGTCGTTTTCTAAAATCCAGTTTTAGCTGACGTCGATTGGATAAGAAGAAATATTAAAGAACGTGATTAAGGCCACCCTGGGTGCTTAGAATTGGTTGAGAATACATATACATGTTCCATGAAAGCTTACTAATCCTTATATCCTCATCCTTATCTATCTATATCTATACTCTATACTAATTATATAAAGAGAAGTCCCTTTTTTTTGTAACAGGTAATCTCGCGAACGGCTGGTCCGATTTTCATGAAATTTTGTATACAAATAGCTTTAGGCTAAAAAAATTTTACTTTTTTTTCGGGTAGGTGGACCAGGGACCGGTCTATTCGAAAAAATCTGATTATAGTCCGATTTGCTTAAAATTTAGTACGTAAGTAGCTTTTTAGCATATATGACCCATTTTTTCCGGGAAGGGGTCCAGGGACCGGTCTATTCGAAAAAATCTTATTATAGTCCGATTTGCTTAAAATTTAGTACGTAAGTAGCTTTTTAGCATATATTAGCATATGTGATAAATTTTTTCCGAGAAGTGGACCAGGGACCGATCTATTCCAAAAAATCGCATTTATGGACGATTTGCTTAAAATTCGGTATGTAAGTAGTTTTTTAGCATATATTAGGATATATGGCACATTTTTTCCGAGAAGTGGACCAGGGACTGATCTATTAGAAAAAATCGTATTTACGGTCCGATTTGCTTAAAATTCGGTACATAGGTAGCTTTTTGCATGGATAAGCTTATAGATTCCTGTTTTCCAATTTTCATGCAATTTCGAATATAAATAGCTTTAAGTAACGACCATATCAAGGGGCGAATTCGTCACTTGGCAAGGTTTTTTTGCGCCAATCAGAAACAACGGATACTGTCAAAATTTAATTATAATATATAATATATCTCAACTAATTTATATTTAGAAAGCCGTTTGTTAGTTTTCGCAAGTAGGGACACGATATCGAACAGAAAGTATCGATATGGTACTCATTTAAAGTATCGCTTTAAAAATATCGGGTACCCATTAATATCGGAACAAAAAGACTCGATATTTCAAATATCGATACCAAAATCCAAAAAATGTATATGAATATAGGTCTCGTATATAGGCCGCTGTGGTGTAATGATTAGAAGTGCTCAAAACTTGAAAATGAAAAACAACTTCCCAGTAAAACAAAATCGCCGTTCAAAGTCGCCATAAAACTGTAGGGACCCCTTTTGTGCCACAACATTAATAGCCCGAACACAATGAAAACGACGAGCTATGGACCATAGCTGTCAAATTATTTTAACACGTACTCTTATGTAGATAATTATTTTGGCACCGACCGCGCTACGCGACGACTGTGGTTGTGGCCAGATTAGATCTACATATTTCTATTTTTCCAGCGACAGATTAGGTTCTTCCTCTTCTTTTGTGTCAAACTCGTACAAATTCATGATGTTGCCGACGCATTAAAAAAAAAAATCATGTCGCTATCGACAAAGCGTTGAGACAATGAAGATAACAAATTGGAAGCTGTGGCCCGTAGCTCGTCGTTTTTAATGTGTTCAGAACTTAAGGCGCACTTTACAAATCGGAGGAGAATCTCGGTCAAACACTAACATATTGTGTAACAATACGTAGAGATTGAGGTGTTGTCTTAAAACACCGAAGTCACGGGTTCAAATTCCACAACATGCAATCCTAACTATATTACACATTTCTGCTCTTAAAGCCCAATTTATTATTAATTGTAAGGAACATTATCCTTGTAATGTGAGTGTTGCGAAGACATTAATAGTAATACGAACCTTGTTATAAAATTAAGGTTAAGTGAAAAAACCGCGTGTCTTTCCTTCAACCGAGTTTTTTACAAAAAATACAATTCTCAGTTGTCATTACAGGGTTGCAAAAGGTAAAACAATTCAATTTTCAGTACAACATTACAGGGCTGCAAAAAGTTAGTAGAAAAGTAAAAGACTATGCAAAAATATTGAACAGTGAGTTTATTACATTCGATATGATACTAGGGTTCTGGTGCTCGATTCCAAAAAATATCGTTTTAAAACTATCGAGTAGAAAATATCGGTATCGAACGCCAAAAGTATCGATATGGTATCGTATCGTATCGAAATTCGTGTTCCTATTCGCAAGGCTCGAGAGCGGCTGAACCGCCAGGGAGTGAAGAGGAAAAAATTTATTTCGCTTCGCGAATAACCGTGCTATGAAATGCCGCACAACTGGAGAATTTCAAGAACGGATATAACACTTTCCTTAGGTTATTTAAAGCGGCAAATGACCACTAAACCTTAATCTTAGCAGACAAATGTGCCAATGAAAATCGTAAACGTGAATTGTTGTTGAAAATGTTGGACCAAAAAGTTTCAATAAAATATATAAAAATTTTGGCGGGACGAAGTTCACCGGGTCTGCTAGTACTAATATAAATTCGAAAGTGAGCTTGTTTGTTTGTAACGCTTTCACGCTTTAGCAACTTAACCAATCATCATGAAATTTTCTACACTGGTGTCATTTGGCCCAACTTAAAATATAGGATAGCTTTAATCTCGATTAGATAAGGGGCGTTGCACCTCCAATACAAACCGAATTTTTCATGCTGCGTATCTCTGGAAGTATTTATGGTAAAGAACTGGAACTTGGTATGGAGATACATATGTAAAATCAATCTCACCAGTCAAGCAGAAAAATCGGCGTTATTGGAGAAGGGGGCATGGCACCTAACGTACATACGGAATCTTCGACACTGCATATCGCTGGGACTGGGTATGGAGATCTCTAATAGCCAGTTTCACTAAAGTGAAAAATTATTTTTTTATGTATTTGAATTTAATAAATATGAAAACTGTCGGCGAAAAAATCATTATTCACTTAAATTGCTTTTGTAAAACCGGCTGTAAATATAAAAAAATTGTAACAGACCGATGTCTGTACCATGATAAAAATATAGTAAGGTAGACCCGCGAATAGTTACTTTTAAAATTCTTGACGTTTCCAAACAATTTAATTTTTAAATTTACTAACAAAGTCACACACACATTTTCATTTTCAATCTCAAGCAACAACAATTTCGAACAATTTCATTTTTTATTTTCACTTTTATATGATTTTAAAATGTTGGCAAACTTCAAAAAAAAATCATGGCCGACAAATTGAGAGAACGGTTCTACCTTGCTATATTTTTATCATGGTCTGTACTGGTCATGGACTTTTTTTTTCTAATTACAAATATTGGAATTCCGATTTTTATGGCAAATAAATATACGGCATGTGAATAATTTTTGCGACAAATATTGAATTAATACACCTCTGAAGGAAGTGCGCTATACATATGAAGACTCGAGCTATAAAATTATAGATTAAATTTCCAGGAGAAAGTCGATACTCTACTCTAATACCTTCAAAAATATACTAACTAACTCTAGCATTTATACAAAATTGAAAATGTTTCATAAATAATTTTTTTTTTAACAATTCATTTCATAAAGCACTTTAAATCTATTTGAATTTTTATGAATGAGACAATAAGTGTTTTGGGAGGGATTAATAACCCAAGATTACTTTTTAGGCGCAGCGAAACACGCCGGGTATTTTCTGGTACATTACAAAAAACTTAAAAATCCGACTTTATCTAAATTCCGATTTCAACGTAGATCCAATTTTAAGTAAAACTTGTTTTTAACAAAAACCTCAGTTTAACTAAAGCCTGGTTTTAACTAAAATCGCATTCTAAGTAACAACTGATTTTAGCTAAGAGCCTATTTTGAATAAAAGCTGGTTTTAATTAAAAATGTATTTTAACTAACACTAAGTTTTAGCTATAACCCCATTTTAACCAACAGCTGATTTTAGGTAACACCCGATTCGAACTAAAACTCGATTTTGACTAAAACCGCATTTTAACTAACACCCGATTTTGACTAAAACCGAATTTTAACTAAAATCCGATTCTAACCTTTAGCAGGAATACGCGAAATTTACAGTTGATATGCGTTTAATAAATAGGTATTTTCTAAAATGTCCAAGTACTGTTAGACATAGAATCTCATATTACACACTTGCAAATCATTCAGTATTTTCCATGCTCATGCAGGTTTTAATTTCGATTTAAAAATTCTGTTTTATTTTTTTAAGTTTTCATCAAATATTTAAAGCCATTATTTTTTCAAGCACACATATTTCAAACTGCTAAAAAAAAATTATTTATTAATTTTTACGGACAATTTCTCACCAAACCACAAACAACTGTGTGGGGCCTGCGATATTTTCCATGTAAATTTCCCGCAAGCTTTCTAAACAATTAAATATTTAAAATGGTAAAAGAGTGAAATGTGTGTGGATTCACATTAAAATACGCTTTTACGTACATATTTGTGTTTTGTAAATTTATGACCTACTACAGACAGACAATTCAGCCCCACAATTAAACGCAGCCGAAAGGTTGACTCTTTTAAAGTAGTATTTCAGTGCAAGTGCACCTCTAGCTAGCCTTGACACCTACTTACCAGCCAAGTTGAAAAGGTTAATTGCCGAGTACCAAGCCGTTCGAGCAAAAGTAGGAGGAAGTCCTTGTCTATGTTGGCCTACAAACTTCATGCGGTCTTAGGCCTTTGGATGAGACCCTACGAGTAAATATGTGCTTACAAATATTGTACCCCAGCATTTAAGTGGCTTTGATCAAGAAGAAGACGTCAATAAATATCAGCGCGTACGACTGCACTCTATTCGAAAAAGAAAAGGAAAGTTTTTTTTCTTTTCCTTTTAATGTAAGCTGAATTTCACCTGCTTGTTTGGTCGATTTGCAGCTGTTTTAACAGCAAACACTTCAATAGTTTTCCATGCAGCACGTGGCCACATGCCACAACGCCTTAAGTTATGCCTACTTTTACATTGTTGGTTTGATACAAAAGCTCAAAGGAATCGAGTTAAAAAGTCACAGAAGTTGGTACTTATTCAATGCTATGTGGCCCTAAAGTCAAGTGTGTAGTTAGCTTTTAGGCAACTGACTGTTGTTGTGCCATTTGCTTCCTTTCTAGGTTAAACGACGTGCCAAGCGCTGGTGCCCAACTGTGAAATAGCTACAGCGTGTACTTTAAATATTTTATTGCCATCACGTATCTAGTTGGCCGTAAAGTGTAATGTTAATTACTAAATGTTGCATGCAATTTTGGGTGAAACGTTTTACGAGCTGTGGATAGTGTAGTAACTGCATGAATTAATGTTATTTTCTCCGCTTCATATTTTAATGGCCTATTCACATTGAATATGCATAACCAGCTGGACTTCAGGTTGGATGTTTTGTATCTTGATCGTTGTTAATTTTGTGTTTAATTGGGAAGTTGGAAAGAGCGTTAAGAACTTTTACGTGCTCCCGAAAATCTCTTTAGTGTACGATGGTTAAGATCGTGTGAGTCTCCTTCTAATTGACGTCAAAAATTGTCTAAACTTAATTGGTGCGGGATATGGAATTAATTACCTGCCTTTTAAATTGAACCTATGTTTGGTACAAGTCCACCAATTTTTGAAGTCAAACTTCTTTAGCGGCGGTTTGGTTGGTTGGGAGTAAATTAGCAAATTCAACGGAAATTGCACACGGAAATGGCGCAACGGAAATGATGCAACGGTAATGGTTGGGGCTGAAACAAGTGCTTCTTGTGTGTATGCATATGGTATTAATTTATCAAAAATTTGGTAATAAAAGGTTAAAGAATAACACTTAGAAAAATACAAATACAAGAATGAAAGTAAAGGTGACTACGTACATATATAAAGAAAAGGATAAAGGCAAAGGTAAAAATAAAAACAAAAACAAAAATGCGTAAATATAAAGGCAAAAATGAAGACTAAGGTAAATTTAAACACTTTACTTATATAAGTTCAAAGGTGAAGGGGAATATGTAGTTTAAGAAAATGATAAACACAAAAGCAAAGACAACGAGGAGTATGAGGATGCCGATAAAAGTAAAAATGAAGATAGGGAAAGAAAGATTAAAATAAAGGTAATTAAAGAGGAAAGGATGTAGAGAGAGATACAGAGACTAAATCTGGGAACTATTTTGGGATTTTGGAGAATTTCGGGATTCTAGGGACTTATCGATAAAATANAGACAGGAGTTCCTAGATGTTGGATGAAAAACGGCTCGAAGACAAAGGACCCATAGGCGTCAAATGGGAGGTATTTTCTCGTGGTGTTCTAAATGCTCGAGGCCAATTCGAAATTAAATTTTAGGTCTCAGCTCCACGTAAAAACTTATATTGGCCGATCGCTGATAAGAATGTATTTGGGACGCGAAAGGAAATTTGTTAGCATTTTTCCCGTCTTTGGCATTTGGTAAAAACACCATGAAGATTCCAAATAATTAAAATTAAGCGCGCCAGCCTGTTCAAATTAATATTTGCCAACCAAAACTTCAATAGAAGTTTGCAAAGCTACAAATTGGTAGAATGGAAAGCTGAAGATGTGGTGGCTTCAAGAAAAGAGAATGACGATGATGAAAAGTTTAACCAGAATGTTACATATTTAGTGGTTTTAGGCCACTGTCATGGACCAAAAGCACATGACGAGCATTCTTGCAGTGATGCTCTCACATATACATATGTATGTATGTGTGGTTGTATGTATGTAAGCATATTTTAATGAAATAGCCCTGCAGGAAAAAACCCGAACTAGTAAATCAAATTTCTAGTTCAGTAGTAGTTCTTGATCGCCAAAAACGAACCAGTCCGATAGTAACTAGGTCATCACCAGTGCAATAGCAGCGAAATTTGGTACTTTTACAATACCATTTTATTTTACTTTTTAAAACTGCATTTATTTCATCGGAAAGTTGGAATGTTGCCACAGTTACGGAATTGAATTTGGAAATTTCCTTATTTGTTATTAAAATAGCAATGAATAGAATCCATTCAGAACTCTAACAAATTATGACATATAAAGGGTAAGGTATCCACACAAAAGTTCAGCGTGATGTGACCTATGGTATGTACCTCAATTATAGCTGATATTAAATTTCAGAGATAGGGGAGGTAGCGCATATGAGCCCGTTTAAAACCAGTTACGAGCCAAATGCCGCATAATTAAACAAAAGTTTAAAGAATTAGAAAAAAATTACGCAAAAACCGTTAGGACCCTAAGTTTTTTCTAGGTTAACTGTTAATCGATAAGATGAACAATTCTCTAATCCCAGTAAATTTTCGATTATTTTGCACTAATATAAAACTCCTTCATACATTATTCTAAAAATTATTTTTCAAGTATGTACATACTTGTATTAATAAAATAAAATGATTAAGGTAGCAGGATGCAATTGGCACTTCGTAGGGCATAGCCATGTTAAAGTCGCCAGTTGCTGGCACTCAAAATTGAATTAGCGCGGCACTAGTGCGTTTCCCTATTGGGAATGTATGTAAATATGTATATGGGCAAACGCTAACACTGTGGTGGCAATTTAATAAGACTTTATTGGTAAACTTTTTATTGCCTTACCAAGAATTTTTAATCGCAAAACATGCTCCGCAATATCATTAAGTTTTTCGCAAAGTTTAAATTTAGAAAACCGAAAAGGACTGTATGCAAGTGTAGTAATTAGTAATTCTCCTTTTCAGTTGTGGGAAAAATTTCCATTAAAAATCGCTATTGTTTGCCATTTGCGTTCTAAGAATATTTTCTTTTTCTCTACTTTGAGAACATTTTTTGCCAACCCAAATATTTACAATTCACACCACTCGCTTATCATCAAGGCGAAAATATTCAAAATCGTAAATAAAAAATCAGCAACGCCAAATTGGTTCGCCACAAGTTCAATAAAAAATAAAAGTAAAAGGAAAAAACAGAGGGGAGATAAATAAAAACATGCATAAGCGTCGGCAAATTAAAACAATTGTGCAAATAAATGTACATACATAGGTATGAATAAATAAATACATATATATATGTATGTATGTATGTAAATATTATTTTACTACAAGTTTCATTATTATTTCAAACTCAAGTGTTGCACAAATAATTTAGCTTTTTTCTTTTGCAAAATAACCTTCTGCATGTGTAAGCATTGCCTAAAAATAGGCGCAAAACCGCACGAAGGTCTTCTTTTTCTGCGAAAGGGCGAAGGGTTGTAAAAGTTCAAGTTCAAGCGCAGACAGCTTGGTGACATTTGCAATAGAACAAATATTGCTATTTTAAGAGCAAATTGACATGAATAACAAATGGGGATAAGCAGCAGGGCGCTTTCTTGCTTCACTTACTGCGAGTATGTACTATGTGTGTATGCATGCAAATATGAAAACTATTTTATGTAAGTGCTCTTAACATTGCTTCGCATCAATTGTGTGGAATTTTATTATAAACTTCAGGACAGATAATGTGCAAGTGACAGCTGCTGCGTCGATTTCGCAGAGAGAAAAGCAGAGTTGACAAACATATTTTTGGAAATGTTGTAGCATTGAAATAGAGGCATGAAGCAAAAAATTTAAGCATTAAGGGGAAAATGGTATTTACTTAATAGCAAGGACATCGTACCCCTGTGTGTTTTTAACTGTACTCAATACTGTATATAATAGCAATCTCGTGAAGTCCTGAAATAGTTCCCAAACTCCGAAAATTTACCAAAAGTCACGAAAATAATAGCTCGAAGAATCGTGAAAATCCCTGAAAAAAACAAAGAAAAATCCGTAAAAAGTTCCCTAAGCTATTGGGTAAAACACAAAGAATCAAAAATAAATAAAAATAATCACAAAAAATCGGGTGAAAATATTCAGAAGTTTCGAAGGACCTGAAAATTAAGAAGCATTTCGTTATATTGTCAAGGTCTTAAATAAAATAAAATAAAAAATATTTCCCAAGGTGCTTCCGTAAAACTAAAAACTCAGCTTAAAAGACGCTGCATAGTTACACTATTTGAAGGATGGGCTTCCCTGCTTGGTATTCCTATACCGAGACCTTCGAAAAACTAAATAATTTTCAAATTGCTCATGTGTACTGTTATTTCATCATTGGACATGTAAATAATGATATGAAATGTATGTATGTACATTGTGGTTGTCCTAAAATGCATGTGAAAAAGTAAAGTCAAAATTGTAATGCTCTCAACCCCTAGGATTAATCTAAATTGAAAATATATACCCCTTTTTTATTTTGAAATCAAAAAATATTTAGAGGTCGCTCAAACCGCTCAAAGTTTTCCATGTACATGTATATATTTTATATGGGAAAAAAACATTTTTCGTGGAATGGTATAGAATTCTTGAACATCAATATTTTTCGATCGGAGAACTCTGATTTTCTTCAGGAAACTTCCAGTAATAATATCCAATTGTTTATTTTACACACGTTTTAAAACTAGCGACTTTTATGGGTCACCCCATTGCATTTTTGGGGCTTTAGGGTACCTACAAAAATAGTTAATAACAAAAACTGGTTAAATAAGCAATTGGATATTGAAAGTCTCCTTAAGAGATATCAAGTTTTCAGATTGAAAAATATTGATTTTCAAGAGTTTTATACCATTTCTGGGAAAATTTGTTTCTTTCCCATGTATAAGATACATGGAAATCTATAAGCACTTTGAGGGAGCTCTAAATATTTTTTGATCTCAAAATAATTTAATTATTTTCGTTATAGAACAGTCCCAGCATTACGATTTCGGCTTTACTTCTTTTTTACTACCAATTTTATCCCTATACCAATCGCTCTAACACTATGCTTAAGTACTAATCTATCCCTCCTTCATTATATCTTTTCAGGCCTACGAATGTCGCTTTCCAAAATGCCCACAAATGCCCATCGTACTCGACTGCGAGTTGATCAAGGATGAGGTATTGGAGAATGGCGCGAAACGCAATACGACTCGTCGTTGCAAATTGGCTGTCGATGCGCCATACATTTTCAAAAAGTTGATAGGTGTGGACTCTGTTTACTTCTTGCAACACAACTACCTCGATCTGGCCAATCGGACACTCAATATTGAGGCTGTGAATGAGAGTTTCTCATCGCGCATTGAAATTTTCGAACGTTGCCGTTACTATGCGCATCCCGACAATCCCGATTGGACATGCTTCGACCAAACAGCCACATTGGATATTAAAAACTTTTTCGGTTTCGAACACTCCATGGAGAAGATGGGCATGAAACAATATACACAAACCACTTTAAAAGGCAAGGAAATCATTGAGTATTTCATAAATGAATTGAAAGAGCAGGGTGTCACCGAAGTGGAACGTTGGGTGCCGCCAGTCGATGCACCCTGTTCGCCGACAACGCGTGAGGCTAGCGATGAAACCGCACAAAAACTAAAAGATGGCGATCGACGACGCTCCTCACACGATGTGCTGCTCGATGGTGACTTTATAGCGAAAAATTTGGGTACACTAACGCCAATGCAGGCATCGAAATTGTTGGAGCTGCGAAAAATGCTGGATGGTGACGAAGACTTGGAACAAATGCCAAGTTATCAGACCATACTGCGTTTTTTGACAGCACGCGATTGGCATGTGAATCAAGCGTTCACAATGCTCAAAGATTCGTTGAAATGGCGCAAGGAGCACAACATCGACTCGTTGGTTAAGGAATACAAAGCGCCAGCTGTGGTGGTGAATCACTTTCCGGGCGCTTGGCATCATCACGACAAGGATGGACGACCGATATACATACTACGACTGGGTCATATGGATGTTAAAGGCTTGCTAAAGTCCATTGGTACCGAGGGGCTGTTGAAACTCGTGAGTTTGTGAACAGATTGAAGGCTGTAGAAATCTTGCTGAGAGCAAAAAAAAAAAAAAATTCTTTACAGACGCTACACATTTGTGAGGAGGGTATGCAGCGTATCAAGGAATCTGCTGAGCGCTTGGGTCAACCAGTGTTGAGTTGGTGTTTGCTTGTAGATTTAGAGGGACTTTCCATGCGTCATCTGTGGCGGCCGGGCGTGAAAGCACTACTCAATATCATCGAAACAGTCGAAAGCAATTATCCCGAAACAATGGGCCGTGTGCTGGTGGTGCGTGCGCCGCGCGTCTTTCCCATCGCCTGGACTATAGTCAGCGCATTTATACGTGAGTACTGATTGGGTTAAAGGTGTGTGGGTACGACTACTTTACGTTTCTTACGCTTTGTCACAGATGAAAATACGCGCTCAAAATTCCTATTCTACGGCGGTCCCGACTGCTTGCACATGAAGGACGGCCTGGAGCAATACATCGATTCGGACATTACACCAGACTTTTTGGGTGGCCCATGTAAGGTAGGTCACAATCATTTCGTAAGGTACTGTAAATAAACTCAATTGCTTATATCGTAAACCGATTAGTTTGTTTGTAAGTTTACAGTAATTTATCCTTTTGTTAAACCTAATCTGAAATTCTATTTTTTCTAAATGCCTCCGAAATGAAATTTTGTCCTTAACAAAATTCAGTCTTCACTGGTCTACATTCCGTATGTGGAACAAATTAATCAAAAGTATTTTACGCATTGCTTTTTTCCTAATTGCGATTGTGTAAGAGGCGCTATTACTTAGCTTTTATGTTTTTCGTAAGCTTCACCACCATTCATTTGTCCAGTCATAGTCGTTACACTTTGTTTTCTCGTCTTTAATGTATACATATTCAGTGGCAGTGCACGCAATTTATTTTTTTCATCATGTAAATCAAGTATTTGTCGGCTCATGTGCTTTCACAATGTTATTCAAAACATAGATTATTCAAATACTAAGTATGTATGTATGTCAAGTAGTGTTTTCTGTCTGTACTTTGTACGATCGCCTCCAACATTTCTACGTAATTTCCTTTGCTTCAAAGCAGCGAGAAAACAGTAATCGGCCACCGTTCATTGACCTACTAATATCACAAAGCTTTACTTAAAGCTTAGGTTGGACATTTGTTTTTGTTTTTTTATCAAAAATCTTTAGGTTTGTGCGGTTTGAGACAAGTTTTACCTTTCTGAAGCTCTTTGATAGCATTTTTAGGGTTGACACCCATCAATGCAAATATCCTCGCTTGGCAACTTTAGTTGGATTTGTGNATCACAAAGCTTTACTTAAAGCTTAGGTTGGACATTTGTTTTTGTTTTTTATCAAAAATCTTTAGATTTGTGCGGTTTGAGACAAGTTTTACCTTTCTGAAGCTCTTTGATAGCATTTTTAGGGTTGACACCCATCAATGCAAATATCCTCGTTTGGCACCTTTAGTTGGATTTGTTAAAAATGTTGATCGATGGGTTGTCTCCCGCATCAAAGTTAGATTAGATGTATGTACACTAGGGTGGTCCAAAAATGCATGTTAAAAAGTAAGACCGAAATTTTTATGCTCTCACGCCCTACAACTGTTCTATACCGAAAAAATATACCTCCATATTTTTTTTTTTTTTAAATAAAAAATATTTAGAGTNGTACACTAGGGTGGTCCAAAAATGCATGTTAAAAAGTAAGACCGAAATTTGTATGCTCTCACGCCCTAGAACTGTTCTATACCGAAAAAATATACCTCTATATTTTTTTTTTTTTTGAAATAAAAAATATTTAGAGGTCGCTCAAAGCGCTCTAATTTGTCCACGTATTTTATGGAAAAAAATATTTTTCGCAGAAAAGGTATAGAATTTATAGTAATAAAAAATGGTTAAATGAACAAGTGGGTATTGTTATTGGAAGTCTCCCAAAGAAAACCAGAGTTTTCAGGCCAGTCAACAGAAAATACAATTGTCGGGCAATACCGGTATGCAAGCTGTCGGGAGATAGCGGAGGCACTAAACATGAACCACATGAGCAAAGAAGTTGGATCTTTGGGTGCCACATGAATTAGCGCAAAGAAATTTGATTGATCATCAGTGAAATGCTGCTGAAGCGCAATCAAATCGAACCAGTTTTGAAACGAATTATTACATGCGATGAAAAATATATTAAAAACGAGAATAGATAACGAAAGCGATAATTAATGGTCAAAGACCGATAACCCTCCCCAAACGACTTCAAAGCTTGGATTGACGGCAAACAATGTTATGTTCAGTGTTTAGTGTGATTGGAGGGCAATTATTGTCCATTACGAACTGCTACAATATGGCGAAACGATCACTGAGGTGCTCTACTGTGCACATCTCGACTGTTTGAACGAAGCAATCAGGAAGGAGCGACCAGAATTGGCCAACGGGAAAGGAGTTATGTTCCATCATGACAATGCTAGGCCACACACCTCTTTGATGTCTCCGAACAAATTAACGGAACTTGGTTGGGAAGTCTGAATGCCTACACCGTATAGCCCGGACTTTGCAACGTTTGACTTCCATGTGTTTCGGTCTCTGCAAAACGCACGTGATGGTAAAAAATTGACCGACCGAAGAGCCGCTAAAAATCACTTGGTCAATTTTTTCGCCGATAAACCACAGAAGTTCTGCACCGATGGAATTATGAAGCTACTCGAAACATGGCGAAAGGTCACAGATTATAAGAAAGAGAGATTTTTTTTTTTTTCAAAAATGTACCCAAAAACTCTCCATCTATGAAAGGTCAGACTCGTCGAAAGTTATCAAGTTACCGACATTTATCGAATCGTCAAAGTTGAACAGGTTTATTGAGTTGCCGAAATTTATAGACACCGAGGCTGCATTTCTTTATTCATTCTGAATGTTTGGAATAAACTTTTTTGTTTACTTACATATTCCTTAGAACGTTCCTGATGATACGTTAACGTATATTTTAAACTCATTCTGTTTATCCGGCTGTGAAATGGGATTATCCGGAATGTATAAAGAAATACGGCCAGAAACTTTGTTGTCGAAATTTACGGATAATTATTTATAATTATAATTAATTGGTCAAGTGAATGAAATTTATCAATTTAACGACTTTTATTGAATTATTATTATTTATAGAGTTAAAGGAGATTTTCGAGTTATCGTAATGCATCGAGTTTTTTCAACTTATTGAGTTATCAGTATTTATCGATCTACTAAACTTTGCCGATTTACCGAATCGAAGCTCTTATAATTTTCTAAATATATCCAGTTATCGGTCAAGGGTTTTATAAGCTTATCGAATTATCACTGCTTATCGAATTTTATCGTGTCAACGAGTTATCAAAATTTAGAGGTCTCCAAAGTTTATCGATTTATCGAAATTAATCGACCCCTAAAAATGCACAGTTATCGATATTTATCGAAATGGGCCGAGTTATTGAAATCTGTTAAGTGGTCGGATTTTGGTGTTTTTGATATACAGCGCATATGTATCAAATATCGAGATTTATAGACCAACTGTCATTTAAAAGTCCTGCCAAAATCATTCAAAGATATACAAAATTTTAGTCACGTTTTAGTTCCAAAGCAAGAGGAGACGGCGTGCTAGGTTAGAAAACCTTTCCAAGGCTCTTAAAAAACTAGAAAAAGGGTCGAATTTCGACAGTAACTGGCACTAGGGTATAGATATAATTTCCTATATCGTCTAATTGTTTGAATAAAATGTGTAGAACAACCGTCTCTGTGTACTTCCCTACAATCCCCTTTAAAATTTTGTTTAAATCGGTTCAGTCGTTTTTACGTGATGTCCGCACAATGTAAACGGCCTATGTTTCTGAAAATTTACATTTCTTGAGCGTCGCTATTTTCTTAAAAACTTGTGAAATTATGCGCAAAGTATCGGTTAGTTTTTTTCATTGCACAAATGCGATTCAATATCGAAAAACATTAACTAACACTTGTATAATGTATGCAAAAATAACTATCAGCTCCCTCAGCAAAATCCAATGTCACCCACACTTCACTTTTGTCCCACGTCTGTGATGCAAAGTATAATTAAAATCCTCTTAGAAAATACAAACAAACAATCACTTACCAACTAATACTATTCGCTACTTTCAAATGTAGACACTCATACACGAGGGTGGTCTTGTGCCAAAAACGCTCTATAAAATGAATTCATTGGAAGAGGACGACGCGGATGAGGAGGAAAAGAAACCACAAGAGGCTGGCGCCTTGATGCACGAACATCGTAGTCTCTATAAAACAGTAGAATTGCGTACTGGTTACATACATGAAGTGATCATACCAAATCAGGATCCAAAAAGTGTACTCACCTGGGATTTCGATGTGACACGCAGTGATCTACACTTTACATTGTATCGTGCAACGAAAGAGCTGCCGTCAAAAACTGGTGAGTGCCTACAATGGCATTTAAAGACTATGCAGTTACCTTAAGTATTTCGGTTACCGTTTCTAGATACCGCCGTTTCTATATTTGATATGAGTGATTTCGTCGAGGGCGAACACTACTTCAAGGAGGAACCAACGCTCATTTGTCGCCACCGCGAAAGCGTGCAGGTGAGTGTGGTTGCCGGTGTTGATAGAATGAGTTCTCCTCATATTTTTACTTCTTTATCCCGTTTTTTTAGGGTTCCCATGTAATGCATCACACCCACAGTTATATAATGCAATGGTTCAGCCCGTCATGCGGTTCCGAGGGCCCCGCACAATTGAACTTCTTCTACGAAGTACTGAGTTCGGCCAACTACAAAGGTTCCATGACTAGTTTGCAATCGGGTTTCTCATCATCGTCGGCTGCCAGTTCGTGTCAGAGTCGATGATATGAAGCGAATAATGGTGCGGCCTGTAGTAGCGGTGCAGCAGCAGTGCTGACGATGAACGGTAGGCAGGGAGTGGGGGCAGCGGGAAAGCTGCGGCAACAGCAACAACATAACGGTGAGGAAATGCATGAACATGGCATTGTTGCCGTCGATTCGCTAATGGAGAAGACATTGAATTGAGCTGAAATAATGAGTGTGTGTGTGTGTGTGTAGCGCAAATCAGTACACAATTAACTATAATTTTTGATTTAATTATAAATATGCAGTAGTTTTATATAATTTCAAATGCTTATAAGGAAAATATTTACTAGTTTAATAAAATTTAAATAGACGCTATAATTTAAATTGAAAAAAAAAACAAAAAACGTGGGTAGATTGATTTTAAAGCGGATTTTTAAAGTATAGCAGAATAATTAAGTTTTTAGCTAAAGCATGAATAATAGTGAAATATTTGCGCCCATATGAAAGTGAGGTTGAGAAAAATTGCAATTTTAAGAAAATATATATTTTGCTTTATTTTATTTTCTAGGTATTAACAATATAACGAACACAAAAATAAATCAAAAGTAGAATAAGAAAAAAGTAAGCCAAAATTTAGTGCTGAATGCTTGAAATTTGTTTTAAAAATCGTTATCGATAAATCGACAACAACAGGATTTATTAAATATCAATGAAGCGATAACAAAAATATTTATCGGATAATGATTAATCGGCAACAAAAGAATTTATCGTGAAAAAAGTTAGGTATATTGTTAAATCGATAAGAAATTATGCTCGATTAATCGATAACAAAAAGATGTATCGTCAACAAAAAGTTATATTGTTAAATCGATAAAAAAAATTATGCTCGATTAATTGGTAACAATATTTCGGGGATTAATCAATAACTAAACAAACAATAATTGTTTACCGTAAGCAAAAGAATCATTATCATTAACAGCCGAATCGAATGTGCAATAAAATGAAACACACCAGCAAACACATATGTATTTTTGAAGAACTTACAAAAACCACACATGCAAGAGTGCTAATACAAAACAATAACAAAAGTTTAAAGGCTTTATTGGAATTGTAACACGTTTTTTAACCTTATCGGTAAGCGAATTAAGCCAAACATTTTTTGCAAGTGTAACCGATTAATCTTTTAACTAAATATGTACATACATATGCACTGAAAATAAAATTAGGAAAAGTTATCGATAAACAGCATATCTAATGGTATTAGAAATGTCCGACTTTTCCTTTTGATGCTTCATTCTGATGAGTTTTTAATAAATAAAGAAAGGCAGTTAGTGCTTGTTTCCACGCCGCACTCAATTATATTATTGTACATACATCGCAGTTCAGAACTGCTCTAAAAAGGTGCTATGTTCTTTAAACTTATCTGAAATTTGATTTTATAAAAAAAAAAAATATTATAACGTGTTTTCATGTATGCTTTAAATTATATGATTGCATACCGTTATTCCGATGGGTTCATCATAAATTTTTTTTTGTTTATATTATGTAAAGAGCGCGATTCACAAAAAAACGAGTTTATAACATGTTTTCACCGCAAATATAGTTACATATATGTATGTATGACAATATATAGTACGTATTTCAGCAGCCTTGCTTAAGCAAATACATATCAAATAATATTGAAAACTAAATTTAAATAAGATGAAGAAGATGCTTATACCCTGTTTCCATGTCAATTAACACGTATTAGGGAATTCAAAAAAATTTCAAGTAAAATTCGTCTTTTATAATGAAAAAGTTTATAGCCTGTTTTCACAACGAATGGTATCATGTGATTGAAAATGAAATTAAGCTTTCCGGTTTATTATCGAAGCACAAATTTAACTGGGTTTGTTTAGAAATCAGATGTATAAACATTAATATATGGATACTTTAGAAAATGCGCACTATGACCATGGTTTTCTTGTGCCCTCTTAGCTCATCTCAATATCTCCTCGGGCCTTTAGTGCCCCAAGTAACCTAAGGGATCCCAAAGTGGCTGATTGTGAACCTGCATTTCATCTGGCCATATCGCAAGCATCTTCATTTGGCGCATTCCAAATGCAGTGGAGTTCAAACCATATCAAAATGCCAACTGGGGTAATATTAAACAGTTCTCGGTTTGCTCTATAGAATACAATAACCCTTTGTGATACTTGCTACTTTCCTTAAACTAATTTTTGAGTGAGTGCTTAGTTGTCTAAACCTATTGTAGGTATAGTTTTGAAACACTGTTTAGTTGGCTCTCAGTGGGTCTGTCATACAAGTCAAGCGTCTTTAAAATTAATTTCAGTCAAGAAAAAACTTTTTTTTTTTAATCATTTCCCGCTCGCTGTCGTCATAGGAGCCATTATACATACCTACATATGTACTATTTTATATAACAAATGTGGTTATTAAAATAGAGTGTACAATATGGCCTATTTCAAGACTTCCATGCAATTTTTAGAGGTAGTAGCAATGCATTATACTATGTACCTCAAACAGAACAGTGTCTGAACTAAAACAAAATATTTTGGTTTGATTGATTTGAAATTTTAAAACCCTATTCACCTACGATTTGTGGAAAGGATCTGTCTTGTGTGAGTCAAAGCTGCGTGGAAACAAGCTACTAGCCAAAAGGTTATTCAATTCAGTTTTAAGTCGTTGCTGCCAACTCTTAGAGCTTAATCTACCTGGAAGTCAGTCAGTTGTGTGTGTACAATAAACCAATAAAAAAAATCTAAAATCTTTTAGATAGAAAAAATGCAATTAAAATTTCTTTTTTTTTGGAAATTAATTTTAGAGCGATATACATAATTCGTAAAAAATCTAATAATTAAAAAAAAGTAAATGAAATATTTTAGAGTTAATTTATAAAAAATGTTCCAATTAAAAATTTTATTTAAGAACTACATTTACAAAAAATGCTAAATATTTCTTTAAAAAAATCCCAAAACCTCCTAAAATTCTTGTTTTGTTTTAACTTTTAAAATTTTTGGAATACCTTTTTGGAAAATTAATTTTAGAACTACATATTTTGCAAAATTAATTCCAAAAATGTATAAAAAATGCAAAAACTGTCTTTAAAAAATCCCAAAAGATTCTAAAAAAATGTTCTTTTCTTGTTTTAAATTTAAAAATATTTGGACAATTTTTTGGAACATTAAGGAAATCTCAAAACTTTCTAAAAAATGTTTTTTTTGTTGTTTTAAATTTTAATATTTTTCGAACATTTTTTTTTTTTACCGAAACAGACTTTCCAAATGGGCACATACAATTCTACAACAATGCGCGTAAAAAGCAGCTTTTAGGCGATAGGAAATTTTTCGATAGGCAACGCTTTTTACCGCACTCCCCGAGAAAAATGGTTGTAATGAAACTAATATAAAAATATGAAATATGTACATCTGCATGTATGTATGTATGTATATATCTGTACGAACACACATATACTTATGTACATACATCATTGCATGCAAAAATACTTGTAAAGTGTTAATATTTATTTTGTGTCAATTAACACAAACGGCTGAAACAGTTTAGAAGAATTATAGGAAATAAGAACACACTGCAAACAACCCATATGCATGTGTATATATCAAATGCAAACCGCCTATGTGCAAAGCAAATAAATATATTTGAAAATATTTAGCAAACTTATTTTTTAAGTACCTACCTACAAAATTGTAGTTTATTAGAAATTTTACCAGCATATGTACATATGTATGTATTTGCAGGTACATAAATAAAACATACATATATAAAAGGAAAAAATGCGAAATTTTTTAGCTTTTTATATAAACAAAAAAATATTTGCAAAGTGCAACAACGGATATAGTATATGTACAATGTGCATACATACATGAACATTACGTATGTGCATATGTGTAGTAAGTATGTATGTGGTTAAAATCTGTTAACCCTTCACTGAACACAAAGTATTAGCAGTATTTTACGTGTAGCGTTTAAGATGGTAAGTGTTGGCCTCTGATTTGCTAAAAGAAATTCTAATTCTATAACCAAAACTTAGTGCGTAAGTACTCCTGATCTTGTATACCTACTACTTGTTACCTTTTATTTAGAAAAAAATAAAAATTTCGAGAATTAAAATAAAAAGTATAAGTAAATTTTTGCTAAAGGTTCTTTGAAAGTAGACGTTTGCTGAAAAAAGCACACTGTGCATTATGCTTTTGCACTATAAAACCAAAACATTTTGAACACCCATTTCGTTATGAAAAGTATACAAAATCACACATGAGTTTATACTAGTAATGGGCAAAATTTTTAAAATATATACTTACATATATACACTTTGTTAAATATTTGCATATGTACATACGTGCATAAATATATCCATGCAAATTTTTACAAACGAATACACATATTATGCATACATAAATACACAAATGCACATACATGCATACATATTAAAAAAAAAAAAAACAACAAATAATCATAATATAATATACTCCGTTTAGAGAAAAATGCTTCGCGCTAAATCCAAAATTGTTCGCCCAATTTTCTAATAAACATTAACACTACATACCGGGGACCGAAAATAATCGTTATTATTATTATGAAGTAATTTCATTTTAAAATCAACGCAAATCGCGTTATTTTTTTCATTTGTGTTTTTACGATCATTTTCCATCGTATTTCGATCATATTATAAACGTTATTTTCAGATTTAATTTTTTAAATCATAAAATATTTAAATCGGTTATAAAAGCGCAGTCTCTATTATAATGGTTAAAAATTACCGAAAAAATTAAAATAAAAAAAAAAACGATTATTTGTGAACGAAAAAATTTAAATCACAAAATAACTACATATTGGAGTTGATCAACAAAATTAAAATTAAATAATAACGACCAACAATTTTCGAAAATATGAAAATCATAAAATAAAGATTAAAAATTATCGGTGACATAAAAATAACAAAATAACGATTAAAAATGATCACAAAATTAAAATCACATAATAACGGTTAAAAATTATCGATAATTTTTGATTGAAAAAAATTTAAATCACAAAATAACGATTAGAGATGATTGCAAAAGAAAAATAATAAAATAGCAATTAAAAATTATGAAGAAATAAAAATCAGAAAATAACGATTAAAGTTACTCAGTGAATCGAAATTTGAAATTATGATTTTTATTACAAAAAAAATCATAACGGTAACGGTCCCTGCTACAAACAAAAACACATATATCAGAATGGAATGAAAAAAACAGATTCTCGAAGTTACGTACTATAAGCAAATAAGAAAATGTTTCATGTTAATTAAATGTATAAGCATAAATAAAAAATATTTACTGAAAATAAACTAATTTTATTTTATTTAATCAAAAAAAAATATTAATACATATATCAACCACTTGATCAATCCGATTTTTGGCTCTTAAAGCAGTCAAAGAGCCAGCAAGTGCTACGCAAAAAATAAATCAGCTCTCAGGGTAAAGGGGGTGCAAAAAAATACATTAAAAGCATCATACATATATACTAGTAATGCGAGTCGGAGTACAAGAAATTTTAATACGCTCTTCTTCCCCCTTCATGCTGGCTTTTGATGGTACCCCTCATCTAGCACCTATGTAAATGTGCCAAGCCGGCTCCTAAGTGCAAAACGCTACTGGGAGCCACTTTGGCCATCTGTGCCCTAGGTAAACTGAATTCTTCCCAACCAAACACAGATGGTTTTAGCTTCATTCAAATTTCTTTTGGCTACTTAAGCAACCCTGTCAAGAAATATGTAATTAGTTTAATGGATTTTATATACAAAAGCCAATGGAAATTAGTAATTTTGAGATGTATATATAACTTATTTAAAATATTAATCATGTGTATAAAGAAACAAATCTCCCTTAGCAATTTCCCATCAAAAATTCACAATAGAGCACTTTTTGTACTTAACAACACTACGCTTCAGGTCGCCTATTTTTTAACCATCCTGGCTGACCTCGGATGAATAACCGAGTTTCATTTGTTGCTTTGCATCTATTTAGTTCCTTCAAAGAGTGTTCTTTTGTAGCTCGGTCCGAAAGCGGACTTGCCTTCTTTGAAGTTACAAATATGGGTTTCATTCCCACGTTCAAAATGCTAGTCCCAGAAGACAAGATATACTCGAAAAGCTGATTCCGACTTGCATTGCCCTTAGGTTAGGTAAGATAAGTTAGGCTCACGTGGCTGCTGGTCAATTGGCCAACACACGTAGGCCTGCAAATAGGCCCTTTGTGATACCACAGAGATCGAAAAAAAACCTACTCCTTCTTGAACCAGGCAGTGTAGTGATGAAATCTGAGTAGCTGCCGTATATTCAACTTTTCCACTGCAAAGAGACTTTTTCCTACTTCCACTCACCTTCCCTCCGCTGAGGACCCCTGTTGAAACCAGAGTATCAGTAGTGCAAAAAGCGAGCTTTAGCATGGATACAAAAGCGGAACTTGTGTTTTCCGTACAAAATCCCACTACTCCGACATATTTAGTTCGGTAGCACTGGCAAAACCTTCACGATTGTAACATTTCGAAAGTACATTGGGGCAGGCAGTAAGTAGGAAAACCAGGGTGATTTTTTGCACCTCCCGCCAGCGTTTTGGTATGCTCCTGCATCCCATCTCCTCAATCCCTCTGAAACAGCCATTGTCCCTTCACCACTTCACATAACCTTGGATAGGGTAGCCATATAAGTGAAGTATCTGGGACTCCAAACTGCTCTGGAGGGCTCAAGTTGAGGCGGTCGCCTCTAAAGCTACGAGAGCGATGATGGTGGGCAAATGTCTAGCGGGAAAATCCTGAGGATGCACTCCAAGCATCCTAAGATGGATGCACACCATGATAGTACGACCAATAGTCACCGATTGGGCAGTGGCTTCGGCTTCCAGAACTACTCTGTCAACGGTGAGGTAGATCCTCACCAAGATTTAACATCTGGCGTATGTTTGCATTACCGGGGCAATGCACACATGCCCGATTGCAGCGTTGGAGGTAATTCTGAAACTTGAGCCACTGCATGTTAAAGTTGAACAGGCTGCAAAGCGAACCACTCCAAAATTTTGCGAAAGGGTTTTATCAAAGGTAAGGTCATAATCATTTCGGAACAGGGACGAGGAGGCTAGCTCCCAGCTCCCATTATTTTTGCTCCCCAAATTTGATATGCATAAGGTAATAGTTTTGGAAAGAAACTTTGGATCAAGACGGCCTGGAGTACCTCTGTTACTTAAAAACATGTCCACGCGACTACACTAAAGTGGTACACTGATGGCTCTAAGACTTTTAGGGTAATGGAGCAGGCGTATATGTCCCCAGACTGAAGCTTTCGCTGCCGCTGGGAACATTTTCAAGCATCTTCCAAGCAGAAGTCTATGCCATCAGTCTGTGTGCGGAGATAAACCTTCGCAGGAATTATCGTAGTGAGAGGATCCTCATTTTAAATTATGGTCAAGCGGCACTCAAGGCTCTCCCACCCTTCGAAGTCAATTCCTTAATGGTGTTGGAGTGTAAAGAACAGCTTAATTCCCTGGCTGAGAATAATCCTGTTAAAATTCGACCAGTTCGCCAGAATGGCTGCTGCTCCGACCCCGATAGGATCTGAACGCTCCCTTAACTAACACGAGAAAGGAAGCGCTCAGAACGAAAAACACCAAACTTGGGGAACTGCACTGGCGTAGCACCATGGGTCTTAGTCAAGCTGAAAGCTTACTATTAGGCTACAATCTAAAAAAATACAAACCACTCATAAAACTAAGATTAGCTAGAAATCTGGATCTATGTCGCTTCTATGACTCCGCAAAGGAGACATCACTGCACCCGCTACTGGAGTGTGGGGCCCTTTCACGTAGAAGTGAGAGGCGAATAGGGCATCTATGGCCAAGAGAGGAGCACATGCACTCCCTACCACCGGCATTTATTCTGAAATTTATTGACTCTCTAGGGCTAACTGAGGTATTGTGATGAGCTGACAGCTCGATAGACCTATACTGGTCACAGTGCCTACTCTATTTATATGTATTGTCACAAGACACGAATAAAGATCCGAGCTCAAAAGTTGACCGCGAAAAAAAACATAGTTGACGGCGAAGAAAAACGCGTAAACTAATTTTAGTCCCTATCTTATCTACTACATCCGCTTCGCCGTTTGCTCCCGTCTTTTTTTTCCTCCTCTTCCTGAAAAAAGGGGCCTACGTCCTCTCTAGGTGGTCGGCTATCTTATCGAAATTTATAAAGGCCAATTTTCAAATAAGATAGTGTCAAATCTTTATTCTTTTTCGGATTACTACACCTGGTATAATTTCACCATGATTTGAGGGTAGCAACTGGATAATAATTTTTCCGTTCAGCCATCTGATACATACAATCACAATTTAAAAGTTTATGATTCCCATAAATTGTACTTAAAAGCTTTTCGGTTAGAAAGTTTTTGAATTTAATTTTTTTTTTTTGTTCATTCGTGAATACCCCCAACAGCTGTTAATGACATTTCGCTCCAAACAGCTGTTTTTGTATTGCGCTTTATGAGTTTATGAGTAACAAAACAAAAACAAACGCTTCTATAACAAAAACTAAAATAAATACAAATTAAGAGAGCGCAAGAAATGGAATTCATTGAGCACAAACTAATCAATAGCGAAGTAATTTAATCGGCAAGCAATAAACAAGCGCACTAACCTCAAGTAAAAAGCAAAAGTTTTACTACATTTACAACAAGCAATAAATAAATCAACGACCGCATACGCGCTGGTGTACTGAACAAAAACTGACCGTACATGCAAACATCTGGCCAAGTTAACGATAAAGGGCTTGTGATTAAATTATTTTAAGGGCTGATTGAATATAGCGATTGTTTTTTTTTAATGTATAAACGTTTACGTTTATGCAGTGGAAAATAGTAGGGCTGTTCAGAGTATTGAGCAAATTATCTTGGATTTGCATTTGCAAATTTTATGCTTGCTACCATGGCAACAGTTTGCATTTAATCGTTATGAATTTACAAATGCACCAAAATATGCAAATGCAGGTCATACATATGTATGTGCAAGCTAAAAATATCCCTAGTATTTAGCAATAAAGCAGAACAAAGAAAATTTTGCTGTGGTCTAGGGTGCAAAATAATAAAAAACCAATCGACGTTGGCATTCATAAAATATTAAAAAAAAAAATAAAATCTATAAAAGAATATAATTATCGTTTCGGTGATACGAGAAAATAACAACGCACAAAGAAGCAGTGATTCGCTGTGAACATTGGCACCCATTATCAGCGTTCTTTATATCGATATGACCAATATTACACCATCCAATGGAATTATCTAATCGAGATATTGGACGGATTAGCCCAATCAGTTCTTAATAGTCTAAACGCAATGAAAGCACGCACATATGCATGTTTACACACTAGGGTGGTCCAAAAGAAGCAGAGTCGGAATTTTAATGTTCTCAACCCTAGGATTGTTATACTGTGCAACAAAAATGACCTTTTAAAAACACCTAGAGTGCGCAGATATCAGGTTTGATAGCTGTTGGCCACACAAACAATGCCTCATACTCAGTTTTACCAGATCAATTCGTATTCTCGAGAAAAATAATTTTCATGATCCAAAAAAATTATTTAGAAAATTCATCGTTTTGTGGCCTATAGTGGTTGAAAATAGTGTGAACGAGCAAAACGATAAGTTTAGAAATTTGTGGAAAAAAGTTTTGGGCGCTATACTCAGATTTTTGGATCATGAAAACTGTTTTCTCGAGAACACGAACTGATCTAGTAAATCAGAGCATGAGTCATTGTTCGTGTGGCCAACAGCTATAAAACCTATTATATACGCACTCTAGGTGTTTTTTTTTTGTTCTATAGTGTTATATACCCAAAAATCAGGGGTCTGTTTTTTTTTATTTTAAAATTAAAAAATATTGACAGGTTTACATACATTAAGTCATATATAAAGTTTCCCATATATTTTATATGGGGAAAAACAGTATTTTGCAGAAATGGTATAGAATTCTTCTAACTAAATATGTTTTAATCGGAAAACTCTGTTTCGCTTCAGGATGCTGCCAGTAATAATACCCAATTGTTTGCTTAACCATTTTTAATAAAAACGGGCACCCCATTACATTTTTTAGGGATTATGGGGGGACTTATAAGTAAATAGTTAATATTAAAATTAATATTAAGAAATGGTAACAAAAAACATTATTATTATTGGAGGTCTCCGGAATTATTCGAAATTATTTATTTTCAAGAATTCTATACCAATTCTACGAAGAATTGTTTTTTCCCCCATATAAAATACTTGGAAAACTTTGAGTGCTTTGAGCGAGCTCTAAATATATTTTTATTTAGAAATTAAAAAAAAAACACAGGTAGCATGAAAATTCGAACTTAACATTTTTCAACCGCATTATGGACCGCCCTAATGTACAAATTTATGTACATATGTACCTACGTGCATTATTCCGTTCCACCTCATAGGCAAGCAAAAAAAAGTTCGCTGTGCTCCCCTGAGTCTTTAAGTATTTTTGTAAGGCAATTTCAGGAAAAAAATTGCAGAACCTAGGTATAATCTTTTTTAAATTTAAATTTTTCGGTGACACATACTTTCGGCAATAACAATTTTTTTTTTTAAATAGTTCTCGAATAATCGAAAACCTCGTGAGTGAGCTTTAATTTACTGTCATGAGGGTAGTACGTTAGCGTGATAAGAATTGATATTTGCTGGGAAAATACTGAAATTATCTAAAACTTTCTCGCTTTATTTTTTCGACAATCGACTCTCTTAAAGAAATCTTGAGGGAAAATTTTCCAATAAGATAGATAGTATTTTGTTTACCCAAAAAAAAAAATACGATAGTGTCAAATCTTTCTTCTCGCTCTCGCTGAAGATATGATAAAAAATTGAAAAGGCGACCCCTACGTTCGCCTTTAAAAAAAAAATTATAATTTTTTTCTTTTCAAATTGCCCTGAAAAAATTCTTTGGATACAGGCGTGAATGGCGAGCTTTTGTTCTGGTATGGTCTAATGTACCTATGCATGTGTGTGTACATAAATAAATGCACACGAATTCCAAGGTGCGCTAACTATATCTATTCTTGATAAAGCTAACGATATTGTGTTCGAAAATAGTTGCAAATCGAAAATAGCGTTGTGCGGTCGGAATTACGTTAGCCCGCAATTTGCACAAAAGTTGGCCTGAATAAATAAAAAAAAAAAAAAAAACGAACGAAATTGCCTTTTAACGTCTTAAGTGTTGTGGAAACATTGAACTCTCAATATGGTGGCAATTACTAATAACAAGTAAGTGAATAGTTTCTTAAACATAAAAATGTACTGGACTGGTATTCTGTAGTGTTTAGTAAAGTGTTACAAAGTAATTAACGAATGTATGTTGATTAGGGTGGTCCTTAAAGTAAAATTAATGATTTTTTTCAGTCTCATCTCCTCAATCGGTAATACCACGGTCATAGGTATCACATATATCGCATGAGTATTTAATAGTGTACTACCGGGGGCAGTAGTCAGGTTGTCATGGGGTAAAAACTGACCTTCTCTGGCTCCTGCAGCTTATAATCGGTGACGGAGTTGTTGCGACGGAGTGGGGTGGTGCCACCGTCCAGCGCAAGATAAAAAGGGGCACGCCCCAAGGTGGTGAGCTCTCCCTCTTCTCTAGATTCTGGACCTACTGGAGGAGTTGGTGTGTAGGTGGTGGCGGGCAAATTTTTAGATACGCTCTACGACTTAACTCAAGAGTACTTGAACCTGGTGACTAGATGGTCTGCGAAATGTGGACTTGCAGTAAGTCCTAGTAAAACGAAACCCTTTTTATTCATTAGGATGTAAAATGTGCCTTTCTACCAAGATTACTTCCTGACACTATGAAACCATAGTTAATCCCATTCTGGCGGAACGCACTGGAGAAATCAGTAGGCGGGGTATCTCTATCCTTCGGGGTATACTGAGAGACCACTGTCCTATCGGACCCTCAACGTTAAGCTTTAGTTGATATATTTAGCAGGTAAAACAGCTGCAGCAAGGGCGGCTGCTAGACTTAGGTTTGCTGGTTGCCCGGCGGTCTCGGAGTCTGGAGGCTTTAGTTTTCCTGTGAGGGAGGTGAACATCTACTCAGAGCACTGGGCTCACGTACGTCCCAATTCACTATCGGTCGAGTTGGAATATTACTTGTCAGGCGGGCATATGTGACAGGCCATCACAGAAAACTGTGTGGCTGATGAAAAGAGAGATTGGAAGTTACTCTGACTACCATGTGGACTTTTCTGGGAAAGACGAGACGTAGGAGAGCCCAGCGAACGATGACGGAAAAACAGGGTACGGGCTACTGCGAGGCCATTTTGGTCGATACAGTTAGGCTCTCAAAGCCGGGTCTGTCGGTTCTGGTGGGTGTACCCACAGGCCTCTGTTCTATCGGGGTTCACGCGGTGGAATTAAATTTCACACCAGATCCCTTTTGTCGCAGCTGTAGTAGAGGTGCTTTCGCTCTTGTCATTCTAATTGCCTTACTTTTCATTTCTTTTTCGTTTAGCCTGATATTTTTTCCTCCGCTAGCTTGATAATAACATTCTCAGTTTATCTTTTCAGACCTTTGGGTTTCTTTCAGCGCTCGGTTAGGTACTTGCACTGATCCCCACCTAGAAGTTTTGTTAGAAGACTGCACTAGATCATTTGCCCTTCACTTAGAGATATATATTTTCGATAGTTTTTTTATAAAAATGTAGCTCATACTACACCATAAAACATAAAAATAAAATCACTAAACTTTGTACAAAACTCAGGAAAATTCAATAACAAACACTAATTTGCTACTTTTTGAAAAATTGCCAAAAATCAACGCGCAACTTCAAACTTGCGCTTTGTTATACTTAAATTGAATGGGCTATAAAACTGCATACTCAGAATTTTTTGTATAGAAAGTTGTAAATTATTATGCAAATTTATAGAGTTTTCCCGAGTTTTGCACAAAGTTTAGTGATTTTATTTTTAATGTTTTATGGTGTAGTATGAGGTATATTTTTATAAAAAACTATCGAAAATATATAATAACAAAAAGCTTTGCATATATTGCGAAAAATTCACTGTGCCAGTACTCTTATTCGTCACTGGATGTAGTCACCGCCGGAGTTATTGTTATAGCGACATAACTAATCCCTGCCTAAATCGGCTAGTCCTTCAATCGTTGTCGTCAAGCTCAACTAACGGTAGGCCCAGGAACGGAGTAATCATTTCCGCTGTAAAATTTGGCAGACCCGAAATTTCTGGTTCTAATTTTTTCTTTACAACTATTAAATTTTTTTCTGTTCATAAGACTTTTTTATGTTAGAAAATTAAACACTTTTTTATTTACGGCTTCACTGATTTTTTATTGATAATAAAAAGTCTACAAAGGTCATCGGAATCAGGTCTTCTAAATAATATAACATACACATGCACATACATATAAAAAAGTGCATTCGCTTATTTTGTTTTGATCGCACATTTCTTATTTAAATTCACTCTTTTATTTATTTTACACTCGCCACTCACTAATATGCACTGCATTCCACAATCTCATTCAGAGCAAATATTTCAACAGAAGCGAGGAATCGAACTGCTTAAGTAAACACAGCGGCTCGCTTTCACAACGGGCAGTGACCACAAAATTAGTCTTGATTCAAGCTTGGCGTTGTACACACAATTCACTTTACTTAGATTTATACGAAAGTAAACTCAGAAATACCGATATATACATACATATATGCACATTTACATACTGGAAAAAAAATTTAACGTAATTAAAAATGGCTGCATTAACCAAATATTTATCGCTTTTGCAAAATCCCAGTGAAATTGAGTCAGCTGAGCCGCAATCGGAAAATATACTTGAAGATAAGACGATATTTCCAGACTTCAAGAGTGGTCCATTGGCAAAATATCGTCAACTTTCAACATTTTGCTACAAACGTATGAGCGTCGTATTGGAGGGTGAGGAGCACATACGCTTGAAGGTGAGAAAAAATAATTAAAATTAAAGTAAAGTAAAAAGCATAAAAAAGTACTAGTAGCGACTTGTCAGGTAAAATCTACGTGCACCATTCCGTGTGTATGTATGTATTTGAACTTAGATATTGACATTATCATTTTTTGTTAATGAGCTGAATTTAGTTTAGTCACAGTGCAAAGTTCGCATTAGTGCAAAGTGTAAGAAATGTAGTATAACAGAGCACTGAGGTGCTAAACAAAAGTGTTGGTAGAAGTGTGTAGAGTTCATGAGAGATGGGTTATACACTTCAATTTAGTTACATACATATGTATGTATGTACGTACATACATTTTTTAACCGACTTCCAAAAAAGGAGGAGGTTATCAGTTCGTCGGGAATATTTTTTTTTTTTTTTTTTTTTATGTATGTTACCGCATAACTTTGGACCACGTCAACCGATTTCGATAATTCTTTTCGCATCGGAAAGGTACTAATCTATCTGGTTAAGATCCGATCAGCGGATCATGAGATATATATATATATATTTTTTTTTATATGGGAGTTGAAGTCGGTTTTTTGTTTGCTAAAAATTACTTGTATTATTTAAACATTTTATTAGTCAGCTTACATATGTATGTATGTATCTAGTACATATAAACAAAAATATTGTTGGTCATTTGCGATAATGACACTAATCAAAAAATAAAATCCCTTACAAATTTTAATTTAAACCTACAACAAAACATATATTACATAGGCCTACGAAATTTTACAAATTTTGAGACCCTCCGACGAGGCTATACTTTTTGTAACCACCAATCGTACATAATGTAAATAAAGCATATATCGCGAAACTCATAAGCTTCAAAGGACAAAAATTGTCTCGTTCCTCAAAATTTTACATGTATTTCTCTGTTAAAGATTAGCTTAAAGACAAGAAGTTGAAGATGATACCATTTTATGACCTCAATATACATATAAGAAGAATATTTTTCATTCGCTATGCTCGAAATTTCCTGCTGGACACTAAATACTACTACATACAGTATCGGTCATATCTATAGCACGCCATTTCAAAGTGATATTGTGTGCCACTTATGTTTATTTACTTATTTTAAAGAATTTTCAATTAAAATGCAGTTCTTTCTCTAACAAACCCAATATAAACCCAAGTTTAACAATTTGTAGAAAACTTCAAAAAAGTGCAACAAAAAAATTCTAAAAAATCAACGGTAACTTTTAGCAACTTGAAACTTGCACATTATCAGACTAAAATTGGTTGGGCTATAAAACTGTGTATTCAGAAAAATTCAAACACTTCTGAGAAAAAAGTTTGAAATTTAGGTGAAAATTTGTTGCACTTTTTTGAAGTTTTCTACAAATTGTTAAACTTGTTTTTATATGGGGTTTGTTAGAGAAAGAATCGTATTTTAATTGAAAATTCTCAAAAATAAATAAATAAACATAAGTTGCACACAATATCACTTTGAAATGGCGTGCTATAGATATGACCGACTATGACTTTTTTGAAGTTTTCTACAAATTGTTAAACTTGTTTTTATATGGGGTTTGTTAGAGAAAGAATCGTATTTTAATTGAAAATTCTCAAAAATAAATAAATAAACATAAGTTGCACACAATATCACTTTGAAATGGCGTGCTATAGATATGACCGATACTGTATGTACATACGTTGTTGACATTATCTCCAACAGACAAAAAACTCACAGGTGTGAATAATTAATATCAGCATGTTGTTAGTCATGCGTAACNAGCCCGAGCCCTTTCCAACGAATGCAAAACCGTGGGAATCGGTTCGGCGGTTCTTGAGTTATAAGATTACCAAGGAAATGTAACTTCTTTTTATATATATAGATTTCAAACAAGTGGCACAGCAATAAGATCTTTATCAATGAATGAGTTCAATACTCCGATCACTTCGAACTGTAGTGCTTAGGTAATACGTATACAATACATATGTATATACTAAGTTGGCTTAAAGTTCGATTGAAAAAAATTCAAACGTCATAAGTGTTTGGAGGAAAAGATGGATTGGATGGGTAAAAAAAAGTAACCACAACAGTGCGGTACACTGTTGGACTATTAGAAAGTTGTATGTAGTGATACTAATATATTGGGAACGCTAAGCGGAGAAACGTGCTGTTTCAACGAAGTCGGACCAAAGAGAGAATATAGGTACATATCTAAGTGGGTTTCAATGGACAGGTGACATACATATGTTTGGTTTGCTATGGTCGAGTCTGGGCCATAGTTACGCGGGTCTCTCTTGGCAGCTGAAGTATCCCTGCTCGCTGAGGCACACTCCTCTGCGATATAGGGTGTCAGACATTACTCCAATTAATTTTCAGCGTTTCTCGAGTGACACCAAGGCTATCGCTACTTGGCTGAGCAGCTAATCGTCTGAATAAAAAATAAAAAATTAGAGACGTTGTTAAACGACGTAAAAAGCCTCAATTATAAATACAGGCCAGTAAAGCCGCAAGGTAGGGAAATATGTAGGCAACANGGGGGGGGGGGGGGGGGGGGGGGGGGGGGGGGGGGGGGGGGGGGGGGGGGGGGGAGCTTATGTAATCAGTTAGTGACAATTTTCCGATCGCAACCGCACTTGTTGACGCAATAACATTCGAATCATGCGTCAAGAATCTCCCCCTAGGGACCTTTAAGGTTATCACTTTGTAATAATAAGACTTTACTTACGAGTACTGTAGCTCGTTTCTGTAACTCTTCGCTACCGATTATTTCTCTACTGGTAGAGAATATACGTCATTCTCTACTACTCATTAACAGTAGAGAAAAAGGCGGCAAATTTATATATGAATTCGCCTTGGCAGAGAATTGGTGCAGAAACGAGCTACTGGATTGATGTTGATGACATTTTTAAAATCACTCATACATATTTGAAAATGCAATAAATATAGCATGGCATCTACCTACTTTTTTGCTTGTTTGCATTCCTAAAGATCAATGGCCTTATTCACAAAAAATAAAGTAGCTTTATAGAAGGTTTATAAACTGGAAAATTTAAGAAAACGTCAATTTATAAAGCTATTTAAACCTACTTTATTTTTTATGAATAAGGCCACAACAATTTAAGGGGAAAACGTTAAGGCTCCAAAAACGATTACGTTTATGCAAAAGGCTGGAGTTGATGCGACTACGGATCTAGAGATATGAAGCCATTAATAGAGTGCAAGCGTATAACAGTCTAATAGTAGGGGATGCAGTCCAAAGCTCTTGAGATGTATGTACACCATGATAGTACTCCCCATGGGCAGGTGGTAGCTACAACAGCCACGGTGGGAATATCTTCCGCCAAACTTTAACTTCTTCTTTCATTACCGGGCAAAACGCACACATCCAGGCAAGCACTATTTAATGACGATAGTCGGTTCTACGTTACCGAAACAACCCAAATTTGTATCTCTGGCCAAGGACTGTCACTCCAGCGTCGTTCCCCAAAAACTCTTTGGGGAATTGATATGCTGTTGCAACAACAATAACTCTGTAGACGCCTCTGAAGCTCCAGGAGGCATAGGAGAAGGTATCTTTGGCCGGGTTCTAGGCTTTTACTGCCTATGGACAGCATTTGTCAAGAGAAGATCTACGCTACCAGTTTATGTGATTTATTTACATTAAAACTACCGTAGAGAGAGCTTTCTAACCCCCACTTATCTTTAGAGGCTGGAGAAAATGTTTCAAGAGCGGTCTATTTCAGAGTTCGGCTGAAGAACGCCCTATCTCAGAAGTTGGTTAAAGAACGGCCTATCCCAGCAAATGGCTAAAAAATCCCCCTATATCAGTGTAAATTCAATACATTGGCAGCTGAGATAGCGCGTTTTTGAACCATTTGCTGAGATAGGGCTTCGCTTGATCAACTTCGGAAGTAGGGTGTTCTTGAGCCATGTTCTGAGGTAGGTCGATCTTCCACTCTCAGCCGTCGATTTAAGTGCAATGAGAAACTTAGCAGCCCTTGCAACACAGCAGCTTTGAAAAACAGGCCCTAAGAGAACAGAGGGAAACGAGGTAGCAAACAGCTTAACCAGAGAGGCAGAAGTCTAAGCCCCCTGAGTGCTTGAACCATTAGATGCAGTAACTTTTAAAACTATGCGGAAAGAGATAACAGGAATGAGGCACAATCAGTGACGAATCATTAAATGTCTTCCTCATGCTAAAAATTTATTGGGAGGTTATAACCTGAAGAGATGCAAGCATGTTTTTAAGCAAACCTCACTCGCTGACATTTTTCGACTCAAAACACTCCACTTCGGACAGCGACTGGATGTCTTCTGATGTCGCCAGAACACCACCTGCACGACGAGGCGAAAATGCTCCCCATAAAGGAGGCCAACACAATGCTGGGCAAGCAATTACTAGTGGGGAGCCACAGACGTGGACACCCGAACAGACACTTGCTTCCAGAGGTTCATTAAGCAACCTCCGGACCCGTCAGCCTATCGACACGCCCTGAACGGCATTCACAAGGAGTCAGTCTCGAGTTATGTAGACTCCAGACCTGTGACGGAGCTCCATCTGCAGCAGGTTAAACTCATAACTGAGCAGATTAGATGCAGATGTGCCAAATGAGTGTCCCGGAATGCGGAGATATACCCCACGACTCGAAACAGCTCTTCGTATGCCCGGAAAATCCGACTGAGCTAACGCCTTTGTGCCTGTGGGCTGACCCCATTGAGGCTGCACGCTTCTTGGGGCTTCCGTTAGTTGAGCTTGACGACAATGACTGAGATATTAACCGATCTGGGCGGGGTTGTTGTAGCCGCTACAACAACAACAACAAATAAACGCGTAGTTTCAAAATCTATGCTTAATTTTATTAGACCTAAAATATGTATGTACATATGTATGTATATGCAAAATTTTTTTCTGGGAAATTGTCTTTTTTATATGAAGCAACTGCACCTCTTCCATTTTGGTTTCAATCAAAGGTTGTAAAGCGGCAACTTATTCACTGATATAGAATGAACCTATGAAAGGCTAAAACAAGATTATTTGATAAGGTTCGATGTACTATGCATATGTTCATATCTTTACCCATATTTTTTATCTTTGCAAATACATACCTAGTAATAGTAATAACCCAATAAAGATTGTGCTTGGCTAACAATTCGAAAATGATAGGAAAACGAAGCCTCTTTTCGAGTCTCACCTTCGATAACGAATGTGGCATAGGTTAGTATTAGATTCGAGAACTAGGCCATTCTTCAGCAAAACGGAACCTTCGTTATCCAATGTGTTTTTCTTTCGTTATGAATTCGAAATCCAGCCCATTATCGAATTGAAATTTTAAAGAGAGAGAGTGATTGTCTTATATATCCCTTTGAGAATGAGCTTGATTTTACTTTCTATCTTGTTACTATAGTTGCCATTTTTTTCGAACCCATATTGAGTGTGTTTCCAATATACTATGATCGTTGGAAAACTAAGGTAGGTTATGAGTTCGTTCTCAGTTCGATATGCATATTGGATATCGAAGGTCATTTTCGAACGATCGCCACAATGTTTATTGAGTACTACCTACAATTAAAAAAAAAATTGTTAAATTCTTCAATAGCAACTGAATCATAAGTTTCAATAGTGAAGTTATCGGTCATTTGTATATTAGATATCTTTAACCAACGAAGGGTACGAGATACCTAACTAATAGTAGTGTTTTAACATAATCGCTTTTTTACTCACCAACCATCCGTCGCAATTTTTAATTAGCTTTTTCTTTTTATTTCATTTAGCATCGCATTTGGCAGTTTATGGAAAAACATCCTGACTTTCAACATGGCATAGAAACTCCATCACTGGACCGTCAACGTGAGTTGGCTAATCGTCGCTGTCAATTGCTTTGGGAACAACAGTTCTATGGATTAAGTGATGTTAGTAATCAATTAGTTTTTAAACAAAAACTGTTCATACCATATCTAACTTTGATTGTAATTCTTGCAGTACGTATCCGCACCGCACCTGTCGCTTGCCATGGCACAAAGCATGTTTTCATATGAATTCAGCTTGTCCGTTAAGTACTCACTCTCGAATGGCATGTTTCCGAGCACCATACTCTCGCTGGGCACTGAACGCTTGGCCAAGTATGCCGCGAAAATCGCTAGGAATGAAATCTTGGGCGCCTTTGCGCTTACTGAGATTTCTCACGGCACTAATGCGCGCGGTATGCGCACGCGCGCCTCCTACGACCCGAAGACGCGTGAGTTTATCATTCACACACCCGACTTCGAGGCGGCCAAGTGCTGGGTTGGCAATTTGGGTAAAACTTGCACACATGCGATCGTTTACGCACAGCTGTATGTGCCCGACGACACATATCAAGGGCTAAATGCGTTTCTCGTGCCCATACGCAGTGAACGTACGCTCCTGCCGTACCCTGGCGTGACAGTTGGCGATTTGGGCGAGAAGATTGGCTTGAACGGCATCGATAATGGGTGAGTGCGGGATTAGATATGTATTTTTTCTTTTTATTTCTTAGTATTTTTTTTTTCTTGTGTGAAATTTTTTCAGCTTTGTGATGTTCGACCAATACCGCATACCTGGCGAGAACTTGCTCTCCAAAACTGGCGATATCGACGAGCAAGGTAACTATGTGAGCAAAATTAAAGATAGTCGCAAGCGTTTGGGCGCCTCTTTGGGTTCACTTTCGGCTGGACGCGTGAATATATGTTCGTTGGCTTATGTTGCGCTCAGCAAGGCCATCACAATCGCCACACGCTACTCCGCATGCCGCCAGCAATTTGGTCCCGATGACAGCAATGAGGAATGGCCTGTGATAGAATACCAGTCGCAACAATATCGACTACTGCCGCATTTGGCGACCGCTTATGCGTTGAGAATATTTACCATGTGGATCGGCACCGCCAACGTAGATTTGACATTCCGCACTATCTTGGGTGAGGACACATCTGAAAAGGGCATGGAAATACATGCTATCTCGTCGGCAGCAAAACCGATCTGCACTTGGGCGGCACGTGACGGTATACAAGAATGCCGTGAAGCATGCGGTGGTCATGGCTACTTGAAAGTGGCCGGCTTGGGTGATCTGCGGAATGACAATGACGCCAATTGCACATATGAGGGTGAGAACAATACGCTTATACAACAAGCATCAAATTGGCTGATAAGCCTGCGACGTAGCAGCGCGAATTTCGAGCGTGATTCGCCAATGGGTTCTGCAGTCTTCTTGAAGGATATGGATGCGATTTTGGGCACAAAGGCGGAGGCGCTTGGCGCTACAGAAGCGCTCCATCCGGATAGTGAGTGAATGGGATTTTCGAAATTATTTTTTCTAATCCATATTTCGCGTGCTTTACGTAGATCTGCTGAAGACGTTGAACTGGTTGGTTGCCTACCAGTTGGACGCCACTGTGCGTCGGTTTGAAAGCTTGAAAAAACAAGGTCAAAATGCATTCGAAACACGCAACAATATACAAGTTTTTTATGCACAACAGCTATCCGTTGTCTATGCACAGGTACTTATGCATCCTTCGTATGCACCTAAATACATATAGCTGGTTTAATAGAAATTTAATTTCCTTCTTACTTTAGCGCACAATTTACTTTGTTTTCCATCGCTTCGTAAACGATTTACCGCCGTCGAATGAGAAAAAGGTGCTCACGCAACTCTTGTCCTTCTACGGCGCACATTTGGTCACACAACACATCGGCATATACTATCAAGGTGGCTATTTCCGCGATAATACGCAGGCAGAACATTATCAACAAGGAATTTTAGATTTGCTGCCAGTACTGAAGAATGAAGCGATATCGCTGGTCGATGCAATCGCGCCCACAGACTTCATACTCAATTCGCCGCTTGGCATGAGCGATGGCAATGTAAGTTTTTAAGCCGGTTTTGGCTGAAAGCAGAGTTATATTAGAATTTAATTATTTTGCTATTCTTACACAGATTTACCAGCATTTGCAGCGGTCCATTGTGCAAGCGCCGGGAGTATTTGAGCGACCCGTGTGGTGGCGAGATGTCACCTACAAAGAATATTTACAGAAGGCAAAATTATAGATCGCGCCACTTAGGTTTTGCCCATAAGCTTAGCGAACATGGGTTGTTTAATATACAATGTTTATACAAGAAATTTTTTATTGCAATACAATAATTTAGCTGTGGCCTTCATGTTTGTATCTATGTATGTATATACATAAAATTATATTACAATTTAAGTAACCAACTGCTAGGCCTTCAATAAATTTTATACAAACGTAAAAAATTAATTCCACGGTACATAAATTTTTATGTATATGAAATGTAACCAATACGCAAATGATTTGGTTACATAAAGCCTGAAATGCAAACATCGCAGTGAATTTGTATATATTTTTTTTAATCAATTTGTGCTTTATGATCGACTCAATAATTTTTACGAATGTAGCTACATCGTGTTTTGCTTAGAGAAGTGATATTTTTGTTGCGTAAAATTGTAGTTAAAAATATGTTATACATTGTAATAAATTATTACTTTAAGTCAAATTGTTATTTGGTTATCGTTTACAATTTGGCAGTGCCCTTTTTATAAATGTAGCTTTTTGGCATTATTAATAATTATAATTTGAAATTATTTCTGCATTTATATTAATTTACACCACAGAACAAAAAACTTTAGATTTTTCTAACAAATTCGGAAGTTTCGATTTGACGTACAAAGATTTTATGCATTTCCTCAGCAGCATGCCGCGTATACGGAGTGAAATCTATGTCAAGTTTTTAACTAAACCCTTTTACACTTCCAATGGATCACAGTCAAGTGTTGCATATTTACATACACATATAAAAAAGTACAATAATCAGCGCATAAAAAAATAATTTTTTAATAACCCTAGCATAATGTAAATTTTTGATTCTTTTTCGCTTACCACCCGCACTACTTTTTAGCCCATATCTAGCTTACATTTAAGTTATGACGTCTACGACTCTCGTTTCACTGTTAAATTCTATGGCATACAATAATATCAAAATTTTCATAAAATGTTAAGGAATTTCCCCCGAGCCAGATTCAAATATATCTACCGGCGCTGTGGTTGCTTTCTCTGCTGCGGTTGAGTCAGTCATTGTGGCCGTCACTAACTTATCCACACTTGCCAACTCATTCTCTGTTTGCGCTAGCATTGGTATCTGCTGTGGCAAATCACTTGTTGCCCAAAGATATAGATCCAGAGTTTTCTCTGTGCAATCGGCTATGAAGCGCACAAAGGGACGTATGTCGCCCTCATTTGCCAGCTGTAGAAATTGATAGTATTTGTGCCTGTTATAAATTAAATTTGTAATACATATTCCATAACTAACATGTTATTACTTACCTCTGTTGCTTTGGTATTATTATGGGCGGATACCCAGCGCGCATCAATAACGCATTCATAAGCAAACGCGAAGTACGTCCGTTGCCATCAATAAAGGGGTGTATGTGCACCAGTTTGTAGTGTGCCAAGGCGGCATGTCTGCAAGCAAAATTTATTATGTATTAAACATTTTTTAATATTGTATACTACACTTACTTTACTGGATGCAGAGAAACCGTATGCTCTGCATTCAACCAAATCTCAAAACGTTGCATGAGTACAGCCAAATCACCGGGACCAGGTGGCACGTGACCCCCCACATAAACTTGTGTGCGTCGAAATTCTCCACCCTCTATGGGATCAACATGACCCAGCACACGTCTGTGTATTTCCAAAATATCTTTCAAGGTAATTTCAATTCTAAGTTGCAAATCAAATAAACATTTTTATAACTTCCGCAACTGCAAATCTTTTGAAATAGCATTACTTACTTATTTACCAAACTCGCGTTAATGTATTTCATAGCCAAATCTAAACCAAGAATTTCGTTGTGCTCATCTATCGACTTGCCATCGACAGCCATCCGTGTCTCTAAAATAGAACGCGTTTGCGCCAACGTCATGGTATTGCCCTCAATGCCTACGGAGTGGTAGATATGTTGGAAATAAGCCTCTTTCTTAGCGCGCCGTAGTGCCGAATTTGATTCGTGCACCGCTGAAAGCGCGTCACGCTTTAAGTCCAGCACTTCTAGCTTCCGTTCGTCAATTGATTGTACAATGGCGGCGGTGCGCTGACGATTTGCTACAGCCTCTGTGTTTGCGGGATTGAGCATCAGAGCCTACGACGTTAAATCAACTCCATTAACATATTTTTAGTAAAAACATCTTTTAACTTTTAACCAACCTGAAAGTAATACTGATCTGCAAGCACAATATCGCGCTGATTATGCTCCAAATACTCTCCGTAGCGAAGCAACACCTCAGGATGCTTTGGCGCCAGCGCGAAAGCATGCTCGTATAATCGTTGCGCTTTATCATCCTTACCAAGCGCGCGCATTTCTGTGGCCAATTTTAGCGAGTCGAGCGCCTCTTTTGCATTGGTCGCAGAATCATGAGCGGACACTTCCTCTTTTAAACTACCTTGCATTGCTTTAAACGCTTCCAAATCTAGCGCGCCCTTTGCTGGCGCTGCATAAATTGCAAAATCATCGCGCGTCTGCAGGAAATGCTCACCAGGTAAGTGCTGCAGCTGCTTGGTGGCATGGCGTAGTAGCGTGCTATACGGACTGAAATGCAGAAACTCATAGAGGATGAAAGCCACACTTGAGCCCGCTATGAAGATGCACAGATTAACGAAACTGGTGGATAGCAGGGAGGCACGCACCAGGCGCTGCTGTTCTTGTAGCTGCATTAGCGCTTCGCTGTTTATAGCTGCAGCATTTGCTCGACTTCCATGTTGCTTGGCGGTTGTAGGATCAGTATTAAAAGTGGGCGATGCATAGGACTTGCCGTTGCTTAACCTTCGAGAAGAAGACCGAGCGGCTGTTGTTTGCACAGTATCCATCGCAAAAGTATCGTTGTTTTTTGTTTTAATATTACTGGTATTCTAGCTGCCGAGGGTTACTAAATCGAAAATAAGCTTTCATTTCACGCACCTCCTGCGGTCGTTAGGTTTCCTTGCTAGTACTGTTTCACTCAATGGCATCTTTCAGCTGGTAAAGATATGAGATCTAACGACTCACTTTTCTAATAAATTAGAAATTGGATAAAATGTATCGCACTCACCTCCACGTAAAATGTTTGTTTTTCGTTGCACGACTTTCTTTTGTTTAATTTCATGACGTGTGTTTTGACCAGGGCTCGGACCAACCAACTCAAAAAAGGAGTAGATGCCCCGAAAGTTAAAAAAATTTGCATTTTCTATTACAGCTAGAATCAGCTAGAATATTTTGAAATGGGTATTGGCTTTAACTGGGAAAGCCTTGGGCAAACAACTGAGTGGAATGAAACAGCAAGTTACTTAGATATTCAGAAATAGGAACGTAGACAAAATTATTATTTATTTATTATTTATTTGAAGGCTATCAACAGGATGTTCTTAAAGACTGCACATATTAGAAAAAATTACCTATAAAATATCATAGAAATTATTTAAATAAGAGTCAAGCCGATTTCGGTAAATACTGTCCGGCATAGAGAGTTCAAGGTTTAGAGGACTAGAAATCGTTTTGATTTCTAGCAAAGTTCTATTTAAGGGAGCATTTTTAGTATAAAGAGTTTTGCTAATAGCGTCTTTAAATAAGTCAGCATGCCGTAAAATTCTGTAAGGAACACTGAAATGTATACTGCTGATCCTGAGCAGCATGAACGAACGAATAAAGCTGATGCCACATAAAACTTTTGCTTCGCTTTACGTGACAGATTCGCTTTGACAGATAAGATGAAGTGTATGAAAATGCACAAAGCATGCCACATAAATCGTCGAAGCTGCAGCGCGAAGCGAAAAGATGGCCAACTCCCATCTTTTTGCGCGCTTTGACAATCAGCCAGTTTAATATTTATTTTGTTTCGTCCAAATTCGAGTTTTCATGCAGAAACATAAAACTTAATTACATTGCTGATAATTTTAAAGCAAAATATATGAAATCCACAGCAACTTTGACTAGTAAAAAAGCGGTACAAAATTGTTTTCTTGGCGTTCATTGTGGCATACCTTTTGCGTTTGGCGCTTTGCTGGCAAAGTTATAAATGTCACGCAAAGCTACAAAGTTTTATCTGGCA
>NW_016157125.1:681653-717982 GCF_001687245.7 Rhagoletis zephyria | reverse complement strand
TGTATGAAAATGCACAAAGCATGCCACATAAATCGTCGAAGCTGCAGCGCGAAGCGAAAAGATGGCCAACTCCCATCTTTTTGCGCGCTTTGACAATCAGCCAGTTTAATATTTATTTTGTTTCGTCCAAATTCGAGTTTTCATGCAGAAACATAAAACTTAATTACATTGCTGATAATTTTAAAGCAAAATATATGAAATCCACAGCAACTTTGACTAGTAAAAAAGCGGTACAAAATTGTTTTCTTGGCGTTCATTGTGGCATACCTTTTGCGTTTGGCGCTTTGCTGGCAAAGTTATAAATGTCACGCAAAGCTACAAAGTTTTATCTGGCATCAGCTTAAAGATCACCCAGCACGGCGTGCGAGAAAAAAGTTATTTTTTTGCAGTGACGTCATTTTTTCGCCGCCATGTGAATGAAACAGAATGAAACCTGTGTGTGAATGAAACAACCGATTAAAAAATGACGTCATCAACTATTATTTTTTTTCTGAAATGCAATTACAAATACACGGTTGCCGTGCTGGGTGATGTTGTTAGTTGGTTCATGGGCTGAGCAGTAAGGGGCGATCAATGTTACCGGAAATAATTTCGAAAATGAAAGAAATGGAACAGAAAATTCTTCGGTTATGCAACGGCATTAAATTAATTTATTGAAAATGTGTCGGATAAACACCCAATGAATGGACTCAACCCTGTTTACGTGGGCTTGGTAATTAGGTCTCCAAATAAAAGGATTATAGGGATACAAAAAGGCACTACCTTCAGTTGCGTCTTACAAAAAGCAAGCATCGAAAATGAATTAGCTACTATATAATTGATATTAAGCATAAAAGTAAATTTCGAATTGGAAAATACTCCGAGGTCCTAAGCTACGTTGAGAGACTCCAATCGAGTATTAGAAATAGGGTATCACGTGGGTAGCGATGTGGATTGTTTTGAAAACGTAATTTTGTTACATTATCTAATATTAAGAATAAGTGGTTTCAGAAAATTTTTTACGACAGCAAAAGGAAAAAATCATGGGTTAACTGCGAACAAACGTCCCAGAACATGAGTGAAAAAATGGGCCAGGTTTTAAGAAAAGCGGAGTAGACAAGTAGAGTCAAAAATTTTACATAAACTGTAAGTACTATTTTTATTTTAGGGTACTCCAGACACCGCCTTCACATTGGTCATGGCGTTGCCACTTGTAATTACGAATTGGCAGTGAAAAAAGAGATGATTCAAATCACACTCCCGTCTCTTTGCTGCTTAATTTTAAATTTACACACTAATTAAAGCAACTTAGTAGTTATATATTTTAAATTGCTATATAACGGTTTTTAATAAGTTTGTTATGTGAGTGGTAACCACGGTGGAGAGAATACAGAGGTGGCGCCGATGACGATACCGCTACTCGGCTCTCAGTGATTTTGGCAGAATCAGCTGTTTTGGTGACGTCATAGTAGAGCTGACAGCAGTAGTGATGTGCTGAGTCAATACTTGTAAGTACCCAATCCTCTCGATACTCGGTACCGAAATATTTAGGCTGCATTTCTTTATTCATTCTGAATGTGGCAATAGTTTTGTTTCTTAACAGATAATTATCACAAATTGCCACTAATTTCTGCTGGAAAACGTTTCTTAACTTAAATGCTTACGAAAGGAGTGTGAAAAAGGAATGGTATAAGCGTTATGCGAATGGATGGGTGCAAGAATAAGAAGATAAGAGAAATATAAAAAGCGTGTCAGACGTGGCTTTATCTTTGTTCCTTAACAAATAATTATCACAAATTGCCACTAATTTCTGCTGGAAAACGTTTCTTAACCCAAAAAACTAGCAGCCCTCTCTCGTTCTTACGTTGTTATTTTTTGGCTTTGTTACCGATTTTGTTATAGACTATTTATCGATTTTGTTATCTTTTTTGTTATCGATTTTGCTATCGTTAATTTATCGATTATTTATCGCTTTTGTTATCGATTTTCTAATCAATTTTGCTACCAGTATTTTTATCGATTTTTTATCGAAATTTTCAGCGAAGTTGTCATCGATTTTGTTGTCTATACTTTTGTCGGCTTTGTTATCGATAGTTTTATCGGCTTTGTTATCGATATTTTGTTGGATGTTACTATCGATTTTGTTAGCGATAGAGTATAAAGATAAAAACGAAGGTAAAGGAAAACAGAATAACATAAGTGTAACTAGAACGAACTGGGGTAGGGGTAGGGATCTAGATAGAAAAAAGACAAAAAATATAAATACATATATATAAAAGCAAAAGCAGATGTATGTATGTATGTATATTTGTTATGAGACAAAATAGATACATATGTAACGTAAGTTTCACTTCTCCAGTATGGCCCAGACGCACTTACTTTTTTTAATTGTTTGTTTTTAAGTTTTGTATATTGTTGAAAATAATCCAATAACAAAGCGTAGCTATTTTTCTTTTTTTCTAATGCCTCGAACTATTAAAAACAAAAATTCTCAATGAATAAGTTGGAACTTCATCAATGTACATACAATAAACTAACTTATATTAATCTTTTTTTAAATTTGTTATTCTCGTAATTCATTCATAACGAATTCAGTACGTTGTTTATGCCAACTTAACTCGTAAATGAGTCATGAATGAGTGGAGTGAACGCGCCAGAACCAGCTATAATATTAACCAATTAAAAAAAAAAAAAACTAGTTACTCTTTTTAGCTTAGCTTCATTAATTCAATTCACCCTGGGGTTTGAAATATACTAGATGCGGTACATACACAGACACACAAATTGTGACGTTGCAAATTACGTTTACTTTTGTTCGTGTGCTATTCCCCAATTGACGATGTGTCACAATGCTAAACGTCATAGTTGTTTTTTTTTGCTTTTCGTAGAATTAATCATTTTTTCTCGCTTTATGTTTACTGCTTTAATTTATATTTACAAATTTGTTTCTGCGTTGCAGAGATCCGCTTAGATCTGCAGCTATATTTAGAACAAATAAGCATTTGCGATTTATTTCTGCTTTGCAAGTTCAGCTTTGTTGTTGTTAATTTTTTACTATCTATTGTTATAACAGTTGACACTGTCATTGTTAATCGATATTCGTTTACTTCAGTTCGTATGAAAAAATATTGTAACAAAAAAAAATTCAAATTGTCTCGGTTTAAAAGTGGGGGTGGCGCTTCAACCTACATACCTGCATACAATGCTGTATAAACATGTGAAGGTAGGTATATTAGGGTGGTCCAAAAAAATACATGCGGAAACAAAAAGTTTAAAATGTTTAAGCTCTCAGCCCTTAGGATTTTTCTAAAAAAAAAAATAATAATAACCTTTTTTTAATGTTAAAAAATATATATTTAGAACTGCCTCAAAGCACATGAAATTTTCCATGTATTTTATACATATGGAGAAGAAACACTTTTGGTAGAAATCGAATTTTTGAAAATCAATATTTTTCGATCGGAAAACTCGTGTTTCTTTTTAGGAGGCTTCCAATAACAATACCCAATTGTTTATTTCAAAATTTTTTAACACTAACTATTTTTTATATTTTCCTTCAAAACCCAATTCTTTGAGAGTGAAGAATAGAAGTCTCCTGAAGACAATCAAAATTTTCCGACAGAAAAATAATGATGTTCAAAAATTCTATACCATTTCTACGAAAAAGCATTTTTTCATTATAAAAAACCATGAAAATTTTCATGGGCTTTGAGGCAGTTCCAGATATAACTTTTTTTTTAAACTAAATAAAATACGAGTATTATTTTTTTCATTTAGAAAAATCCTAGAGGTGAGAGATTAACATTTACGATATTTTTGTTGGGCCACCCTAATGGATATATGTGAATATATGCATCAGTTATTTCATATAAATATTAATACAAATTGACATTTTAAGCCTGACTAATTATTCAATACATTCTGACAGTTCTGGCTGCTTGTTCCACTAAAAAAGAAAAGTCAGCTTCCCGACTTAAGCTGTTATTCCTGTCTGATGGAATTTCGAAGAGGGTAGCCGACTGTATGAAGAATTATAAGATGTGCACTAAAAAGTTAGTTGTCAAATAAAATAAAAGCATTTGGCCTCCAGATGTTCAACAAGGTTTTATTTTATTTTTTTTGAATAGAGTTGCCGCCTGTCTAAAAACTTATAAGATCCCCACCATTCATTGCATTCAAAACATAAGATGTCAAATTAAAGGGTTAGGTCGTTAGGTATTCAACAAGTCTTTGTTTTGAATAGGGTTGCCACCTGCTTTCTCCAAATGCGTATACATAAACATATTTATGTACACATTCAGTGCGTAGCGAAACCTCCTGTTGGTCCTGTTATGAAAGTATGATATCAGAAGAACTAGGTGCTCAAAATTAATAGCAAAACACGTCTCAGTATAGGGAATCATCAATCTTATTGTTTAAAACACTTCGTCTTACAACAACACTCAAAAACAAGTCATGAATGACATGGTCTTAAAAAAAAAAACTAAAGAATAAAAGAGAAAAAAATATATATATTGCACAGTTGAATGGCTTTAGCTTTCATTAAAAATCGATGTACATTGATAGATGATTTCCATTGATGCAAAAAAAGTAAACAATTGTGTAGGTATGTATATAGTATTTGTTTTTTCTCGCCTCTGTTTTAACAGCACGCAGTTTTGTACGGCTATTGAAATGTTTTTTTTTTAGTTAAACTTTTGCTTTAATGCTAAATTTTTTCTTACATAAAAATTCTGAACTCTTTTAGTTCAAAGCCTGTCACATTATTTATGTTAAATTATATCATTAAGTAAAGTTTTTGATAATTAATGATGCGAAGGTAGAGTCCATAATTTGCTTTGACGTTCATGCTTTAGTAAACATACATATGTGTATAATATACGTATATTTAAGAAATAAGAACTTTTAACTTCTTAATACGAATAGTTTAAGTTTCATAAAAACTATGCGCAAAAAATACTCGCAGGTCTTCTTACATGGAAGAAAAAAAGTTAAAAATTCCCTAATCTGATAGCTTTCATTTCTAGTAGTTCAAATCTTGTCACATCCTTCTATATAAACCAACTGGCGGAATTGATACATTTTTGCTATTTCTTTTATTTTTATCCGCGCGATATCGCTTAAAGCCTAAGCACCAATGAACTCTAATCTTCCCCTCAAAAATGCGCAGCATTCGCAGGGTAAGTGCCTTGCAGATTCATAATTCTCCTCAGATTCATTCTGGCCACATGAATTTTGGCGTGTTTCTACCTTGCACCGCCTTCTGAGAAGAATAATACATACATGATATTGAGCTCACCGGTTGTAAGCGGCCTGTCCTATCTCTTTCAAGACGGCGAAAGTGGATCCAGCCTATGTGCCCGCATCCAATCCAGGGACCAAGAACGCATTCTGGTTTTGGTTTAGTTCTGCATAAGAAAAAAATAAAATGTCAAGAACGTTCCCACAAATGACCTAATCGGCAACAATAGTATTGAGAGCTGTTTGAGCGGGAACAAAATGAGAACAAACGTTTCGGGAACATTTCATATGGAACAAAATGCGAGCAAAACTCTCGGAAACGTTCTCAAGAAGAACAGAATGAGAACTAAACTTTCGGAAACGTTTCATATGAGAACAAAATGAAAACGAAAGTATCGAAAACATTTTCAAAGCGGATCAAATAAGACCAAAACTCTGGGGAACGTTCTCAAGAAGAATAGAATGAGAACGAAACTTTCGGAAACGTTTCCAATGAGAATGAAAGCATCGATAACGTTTTCAAAGCGGATAAAGTAAGACCAAAACTCTAGAGAACGAAACGCGAAAAAAAGATTTGAGAACTTAACGTTAAGAATAAGAAGGGCATCTGCGTGTTGGGATCAAAATCCATTTATGGAACAATTCTTCATTTTCTTTGCAAGAAAAATTCATGTCTTAATGTTTTGATTAATTTTAATATTTAAAACATTTCAAACGCTATGAGAAAAATTTAGTTCGCGCTTCCATTCTTCGTGAACAGTTCAGAGAAGATTTGCTTCCGTTCGTTCTCTGGCAGAAAGTTCTCGAGACTTTAGTTCCCAAATGTTTCTTCGAGTGAAAGTTCCTTAGAATTTTTTTCCATTCTTCGCGAACAGTTCAGAGAAGAAGATTTGCTCCCGTTCGTTCTCTATCAGAAAGTTCCCGAGACTTTAGTTCCCAAATGTTTCTTCGAGTGAGAGTTCCATAGAATTTTGTTCCCGTTTTGTTCTGTGCGAGAACGCTCCAGAGACTTTTGTGGGCATTTTGTTCTTTTTGGAAACTTTCCACAGTGTTTTGTCCTTATATAATTCCCATTTAGAACGTTCTGACAGTTTTGTTCTCATTTCATAGCATAGCATAGCCGCGAATTTGGCTTGGAATAAGGTGCAATGGTCCGGCAGGCGGAACGAATTTTGTATTCCTAGTTCTTCCGAGTACATGACTTCTCCGGTCTTGTTATCCATTTTATATCCGTCAGTGTAGATCCACGTCAGTTGGTCCTGCCAGGTCCTAAGTCTATGGTTTCCTTCTAGGGATTTCTACTTTAAACACTTTGCCGAAGGTTGTGGTTGGCACGAAGTAGTCTCTTATTTCCAGCAGGCGAAGCCCATTAAGAGTTGAGGAGTGACTACAGTGATTTACCTTTTATAATGGAATCTTATTCTATCTAGTAAATAGTTCAAGTTCCGTTTTGCTTAGGAGCCCCCCTATTCAGCCATGCCTCTAAGAAGTTGGTTTACTACCAATAGTCCAATAGGGCATTTGTCAGCGCTGACCTAACTGATAAGAACAAGATGATGTTGAATGCGCCTTCCAAGGGCAATATTTTTTTTTTTCAATACCACTGAGGGAAATGCTGTTAAACGAATTTACGAACGATGTGGACTTGTATCGTGAATAATGCTATTAAAATAAAAACTGAATTTCCATAAGATTTTTGGATTTGCTCGCGGACCTCAATTATTATGGCATTAAATTAATATCGCTTGACAATGCTAATGCAGCACGTACTCGTACAGCAAATGCGTTTTTAAATTTATATGGCTGATTGTGCATACATGCCTACATACATACATAAATAGATACATATGTATGTATGCGGTTGATCTCCAGATATAGAAATCAAACATTTGTATGCAAGGAACATTGCACATATTTGTCCATTTTATTAATTCGCTCATTAATGATTTCTAAAACACAAACTTGAATTTAATGCAATCCATTACAGCAATTACTCACGCTGATTCACCCGCAATTCCGTGCGAAATGTCATACCAACCAAACAAACACCTACGACAAGTATTACGAACAATTGAAAAATATATACATATGTACATGTATATACTTGAATGTTTGTATACTTTTAATGAAGTAAAGATCATTACCAAACGGAACTGCCTTCAAAATTAAGCGAATCCCGACTGGTTCTGCGTGTGGGTGTAAAAGCGGTTGGTCACTGGTGCAATGCATCTATGCTTGTTTGTGCATTATTCGTTGTTCACATCTAATGCGCTCATCAGGCAGATCCTAAATTACGTATGTACGTACATTAGACTGCATCACTCCCCATACAAAAAAAAAAAAAAATCGGGACCCTTGTTTCCATTGGAATTATCAAATCTATTATATTTTAAGACATCCACCAAAATATTTCGGAAAAATATTAAGTTTTACGTGAGCTGGATCGATTTAAAAATACCTCCAAAAATAGAGTTTTTTATGAATAAAAATAGTTTCTTAAAGATGTTTTTTGAAAGAGTCCCCTCAAATGGCAAAACGGTTTAAGCTTAAAAAATTTGCATACAAAATTTATAAAAAGTTTAAAAAAAATATTGAACGGAATCGTAGTAATGAGATTTTTTATACTGTTTTTTTGTAACGTTTTTTAAAGATTGGTATACGGTTCCGATTTAGACTTGTGAGGTATCATTGGAAATGTATTTTCGCACCCTTTTTTATTTCTTTGCTAATAAGCCCATTCAACGTCATTCAAAGTTGAATTAAGATGTATTGGTACTTGAAAAAATAAAAATAAAATTGGGACACGAATGACTTTTTTTGCACAGAAATAAAAATGATTGAAAAATACCTTCCTACTGAGATCCCAAAAGTCTAAATCAGAATAGTTTTCGCCCAGTTATTCAAGGTTTTCGTAAATCAATCTTTGAAAAAGGTAAAAAAGAGCATCAAAAATCTCATTATTACATTAAGTCTTAATACTTTTCCGAAATACTTTGGTGGCCGTCTTAAAATATAATGGATTTTGTAATCCCGGCGGAAAACCGCAACTTTTTTCGGTGATGCAGTCTAATGTACATACATACACATACATAATGTTTAATGAAAGTGTATTTTATGTGCGGCAATTTTTCATGTCACAAACCACTTTTACTGCAGCTTTAATGCATTTTCGCAAAATGTAAAACACTAAAATTAAAACTAAATAGAGAAAATAAACGTTTTTACTGCTTTTACCGAATTACTATGATTGATTAGACTTTCTGATATCAGATTGTTTTACATACGTAAGTATCAGGAAAAAATGTCAGTTTAATAAATCTGTTATCTTTTGACTTTTTAAGTAGAGTTGGTTGCTATCCTTCGCAAAAGCTAATGCCAAGTTGAGACAGGCTGTTAGTCGAGCAATTAGTCAAGCTTTTTCGATTGAGACGCTAATTGAGCTCCATTTACAATACAAAATTTCCATACTTAAGCTTAGTATCCAGCTCTCAAGAAAAGCAAAACTCTGTATAAAAAAAAAAACGCCGACGAAATGGCGAAGCTGTTTTCTTGTGTCAAATTTCCTTTCGGCAATGCGGAGTTCTTAACAAATTTGCTACGCTTTCTACTAAGGGTTTCTAATTTTTTTTGTGAACAAAGAGCGCAAGTAGGAACCCATGTTCAGTTATCGAAATTCCTTGGAAACTACTATTCTTAGATACGATATAATTACGGTGACCATCCGTCCTGTATTATACGGGACAGTCCTCTTTTTGGACCCGTTGTCCTGGCAATTTATTTATTTTATACGGGACGCCAAATGTTCTGTATTTCTTTTAATGTCCTGTATTTGTCCCGTATTCGGTGTTTCGATGCCTTAACATCTCATTAAAAAGGCCAGCCTATGAACGAGTTTTAAGTGATCTGAATGCCTGTGTTTCGATTCGAGGAATACATACAGTGGCCAAAATAGAAGCTAGGACTCGACATTTCAGCAAAGTTTGGCTATTTTTCCTTAGTCTATTTAACGTTTATTATTCTTTGTGAAAGTAAAGAAAGCTCTTTTCCTAAAAAACCCATATAATACTGTTTAAGTGCGACTGCTAACACCAGGCGCCTAAATTCGTGCTATGTGCTGCTGCATGTCCAAAAATTTCCTTCATTAAATTAATGAATGCACTTCTCAATTGCCATGTAATAAAACTTTCTTATGTCATTGTCAATATTTTGTAGTTCGACGTTATGTTATACTTTGTACGTATGCAAAGCAATTGACGTTTTGGAAGTCAGCCATACTTACCTACTTTGTATGAAAAAGATGCTCAACATCGTCAATAACAAAAAAAAAATATGGTCAAAAATTAACGGTAAGTCTTAGCGACTTCAAAATCGCACTTTATTGTACTTAAATTTAAGGTTTCTTTTTAATTTTGTGGGTAAAAATCTCGGGGAAAATTTCCTACAAATTTGTGATGTTACTACAAGGATGCTATTTCAAGGCTAATACATCTAGGATTATTGAAGAAGGCTTTAAGATCAATAAGTTTTTGTGGAAAAAATGTTCAAAATTATTTTTTGTCCCGTATTCGGCTCCCATAAATATGGTCACCGTAGTTATAAGGTAAGTGGGTGTGGTAGTGGACCAACTTAAAAAATCTTGCACAAATATAAAACTTAGTTTCAATCGGACTAAATTTAGTATATAAACCCGATGTTTTTAGTTTCCAGTTCAATGGGAGGTAGGCGTGTTCTTCAACCGATTTCGCTCAAATTTTAAATTTTTCTTGAGATATGCTCACAAACCCTCTGTGCGAAATTTCGTTGATCTGCGACAACTCCTTCTACTTTTGGCCATCCACTATATGGGGACTTTACAATGTGCGTCGCTCCACAAGTCGCAATGGCTAAGTGAGCAAAGCACGGGCGTGTCATTTGAGACATTCGAGTCCTAAGGCAGCGGAATTGTTTTTTCTTGTTTTTCAATTTGCACTTTATTTTTTTTTAATTTTCTTTTAATTTTGTTATATTTTATTGTTCTAAAAAGAAAAATATATTTGTTTTATTTCATTTAATTTTTAAAAACTTATTTTACTTTTCTAATTAAATATTTTTTTAAATTTAATTTTCTTTTAATTTTTAGATTTTTTTAATAATAATATACTTTTTTGATTTAATTTAATTTTTAAGAACTATTTTCTTGTTTTTTTTTTATTAAATTTTTTTATTTCTTAGATTTTATTGTTTCAAAAAGAAAACAATTTTATTTTCAACTTTATTTGATTTCTAAATATATTTTTAATTATTTTTGCTTTAATAATAATAATAATAATCCCAACGGTTTTTACCCTCCATTCCCGCCCATCCGCACGAGGGGCGCAGTCCGCATGACGTACGGAACCAATATTTTAAATTTTTGTGCCGAGTCACGATAGGCAGGAGTTTGTTAAGTGTCGAGATCTAAAACTGTTCAGCTACAGAACTAAATTCATCAGCTGATTTTATGTATTTATGTCAATAATTCACTTATTGAGAGAGGAGAGTATCGCTTTCTTAATGCTGAAAAGCGGATCTGATATATCAAACGTGCTGGAATGAGAGTTAAAATCCTGGCATAAGCAACGGAGTGGGTCGTGCAATTCAAAATTGGTTTTACAAGCTTTCAGAAATATGGGACAAAAGTGTCTTGATACGCGTGAGGGAACATTAAAGCTTACATCAGCCAGAAGAGACGGACTTGAAATTGAGCCTGTCAGTAATTTAACCATAAAAATTATACCAAGCATTTCCCTGCGACTGGCAAGTGTAGGAAGGTTAATAAGTTTTAAGCGACTCGTATAAGGTGGAAGACTATATTGAGAATCCCATCGGAAATTTCTTAAAGCAAAAAGTAGGAATTGTTTTTGAATTGATTCTATCTTGTCTGAGTAAATTTGATACCTTGGATTCCAAACCACCGAGCCGTATTCCAGAATCGGCCTAACTAATGTTGTAAACAGGGTTTTAGTGATATAAGGGTCACTAAATTCTTTTGACCATCGTTTCACAAATGCAAGTACACCTTTAGTGTTGTTGACTGTCACATTAATGTGAAGATTAAAATTAAGCTTAGGATCCATTGTGATACCAAGGTCCACAAAATTGTAAACCTGTTCCAGGTTATGGTTACCTATTATATAAGAAACTGGCAGAACAGCTCTTCGCGAGAAGCACATTTGCTCAACTTTTTCTTTGTATATAGGCCACGACAATTTAGACAATTCTTTATTCAGTTTTTTAAAGTTGACTTTCGAAAAATCAAAGCTATTATTTAATTTTATTTTCCTTTTAAATAAATTTTTTTTTTCATGCATTAGGTTTTGTTGTCCAAAAAATTAATTTTTTTAAATCTAATTCAATAAAATTTTTTTTATTTAATTAAATAAGAAAAAACTTATTCCGATAGTATTATTGAGCTTGTACCACGATTTGTTTTGTTAGGAAAAATGGAAAAAAACAACAAATCTCGGTACACAGCTCAATAATAATATTGAAATAAATCTTAATACGCAACAATAAAAATTTACAAATTAGAAACTGTTTGCTAAAAGGCGAACAGCATAAGCTAAGAGCATCCGTTATACATATGTGTAAAACTAGCTTTTATCTTTCCACGAGCAAACAAACATGCATACAAATATGTATGATTCGTTACATAAAAAAAAAAAAAAAATTCAACCGCAAGATTTTTTTTTTCGTTTCAGAAAACTTGCGTAAAATTAAACACTAATTATTATTTTAATACCATTGTTTGTGGTCGGGAATGCCAATAATCAACCGGATACTTTCCTGTGTCCTCGAGATTTTTTACTATGAAAAAACCAAGGAATTTCTGCTTTAGAATACCAAAAAAAGAAAAAAAAAACCGAAATTCAAGGGCAAACTCACTTGAAAACAAAAATGATAAAGAAAAACAATGAATGGCTTGAACAATTATTTGCATATTGAATGTCAACAAATTAATATACCGGTTTAAGGTAAACATAAAAATTTCATTCAAAACTTGCTTAAAGTGATTCACATATTTTTTGTCAGAACGGAAGCTAAAATTATTGCCAATCGCTTATCGAGTGTTAATAATAATTGGCTTTGCAAAACAAAATGCTAGGTTTTTTGTGAAATGCCAAAAAATGTAATTAATATGTGCATATGTATCTACAAATATGTATATACATGTATGTCTTTTCAAAAATGACTTATTTGCGCAAAATAAAAAATCTTTTGCGTAAAAGTGTTTATTTACGTTAAAAATTTCCCAAGTATTAAAATTAATTTCAATTTTTTTTTAATTTTTTAAGCATACGGCGTAAACAATTTTGAATTTAAGCACCGATAAGTGCCGTTGATAAGCGCAAATAGCAGCGCTGATAAGCTGCAGCCTGATTGATGATTAACTAGATCATTCCCAAAATATAGAATTCACGCTTTCACGATTCCAAGAAAATCGAAATGTAAATTTATAAAAAAAAAACATCGGCAATTGTCATTGGAAAGCTCAAAATAAACACACACACACACATAAAACGCACACACCACTTGCAGTCTAGCAAAGTTGCTTGCTGTCCGCCTCCGGTGACTTAATAAAACGCTCATCAAAATTCATACGCCTCATCTGACGACTTGTCTCGTGCACTGCACGACGATCACCGGCTGGCTACGTCATCGATGCGGCTGCTGGCCAAGATTTGTCTCAGCTCATTTCTTCTTTTCTTATTATTTTTTATTGTGTTTTTTTTTGGTTTTTTTAATTCTAGCTGTCTATAACAGACAAGAATTACTTTTGGCTTCGTTGAGTTCTCAGCCAGCGAGCGAACGATCAGCTAAACTAATACACGCACTCCCACATCACATACACACACTCACTCCCTCAATCGCCATCAGATTGCGTATCGGCTAGCGCTGGCGAATCTGGTGATCATTTTCATTTAAGTTTCGTTGTGGCGGAGATTTTGAAATCAGTTGAATACTCGCGTTCGTCGCGTTCAAATCGAAAAGTTTTCGAATCTAAAAGCGCGCTAGAACACAACCACCCCACTTTGGTGTTGTGATTGTGTTTGTGTGCATATAAAAATAAAAAAAGGTGACTTTTTAATTGCAAAGCACCCAGTGAAGTGTGTATAGCTGTGTGAGTGCGAGTGCAGGATCCTTGCAGTTGGATTATACAAGTGTGAGACTTGTGATATATTTTTTCGTTTTGAAATTTGAATTTCATAAGCGAAATTAGTGTGCAAGAAGCACTGCCAGTCGATTTTAAGTTACTCTAATGGAGTACTAGTGGATTTCGCGCGAGAAAAGAGTTATTACAAGTGAGTTTTATTTTAATTTTTTGGTCTTATAAAAATCAGAAAAAGAACACCAAAAATTTAATTTTTGAGGTCTATAATTTTTTTGTATTTTTTATATTTTTTTTATATTTTTTTTAATCTCCACTTAGAACTCTCCGAAATCGGGATTAAAAACTTCAGATTGTATTTGGCCAAACGTTAAAGTTTTGCCTCAAATTAATCTTTTTTCATTTTAGTCAAAAATGTTTTGAATTGACGGAATTGTTTTTTCCCGGAAATTTCTCGGCTTGTCTTATATGGATTTTCAACATATCACAAATTTTATTTTTATTTTGAGTCAGCAATTCAAGAAAAGTTATGGAATTTTTATTTTTAGAATGAAAATTAATCGTAAATTCTCGCACTACCGGCGTACTATAAACTTACTTTAATTAATATAACTGAACATAATCACTCAAATATTCTGTGTCCGAATATTTTTAACAATAATTAAAAAGACCGAAAAATATCAATTTATAAAAAAAAATTTCACTGGATGTTGTACTCAATTCTGGAATTCTTAATAAAATTTAACATTTTATTGTTAAAGCAATGCTACAACATTAAATTCTGGATAATTTGATTAAAGATTACGAAAGTTTTAATTTTTAAAGAAGTTTGTTTCTATTTTAGAAATGAAAATAAGTGGAGCTGGGAGTTTTACCCGGATCTTTTAAATATTCGGATAATCCAGATATTCCAATAATTGAATGTCTGATTTAAAAAGCCGAATATTCGGATAACAAAATGAACGGATATTAACCGGATATGTGCATAGAAAAACTAACAGTTATTATTCGGTTATGTACCGGTTATGTACCGAATATCCGGACAACAAAATAGAACGGATATTACTCGGATATCCAGATATTCGGATTTATCCGTAAACACTCACGAATAGCCGAATACATGGAGTGTCGCAGCCTTAAAAATAAGATAAAACAACAAAATATTGCATTCGAAAAGTATTTATTGCACTGTATATGCCAGAGCCGCGCGGATAAAGCTTTTACACTGCTTTCGTGCCTAAGAAATATATAGAAAGCTTGCTTTTTTAATGGTAAATTAAAAAATATCCTCCACCATTGTACAAAACGAGGTTTAACTGCAGAAGTTAAAAGAGCTTTTAAATTTTTCTTAGCGGAATCGGCAAATAATTGTACATACAGTCAAATAAGGATATAAGAAAGGACATGACTGCCATATTGCTTTCACTTAAAAAAAAAAAACAATGACTCCATTCTAATAGAATCAAATGAGTGATCTCACCTGCAACCCAAATAAGCTTGATAGCAAAGATATCTGGAGCGATCGGGAGATAGAAGTCAGACATTTCCTGATCGTTTTTGATCGAATCAACAAAAAGCCACAGAACCTTACTGCCGCCTTACTATCCGGATTGCATCGGTTTTTCGCTACCACCGCCCTTTGGAAAACACTCCAGCCTAAATTTAAAGTCGATGGAGAGTTCCTCAAATGGCCCTTTTGGAATAAACATTGGTGAGCAGTGATCAGTTTGAGTTCGAATCCAGTCACAGCTTCCTAGAATTTCGGAGTGGCCCATAGTTGAAACTTGAAGCTCACGTCACAGCTTTGCGAGTAGGGGTGGTCCGTGGTATCTGAATGATATTAATCAAGGCCGATCCGTTTACTCTCTCCAGCTGCTTAACAATGATGACCTTAAAATATACGACTACCGATGGCTTCTTTACCTTTTCCTCCTATTTTGCTTCCAGGAAAACTAACTGTCAAGGGTTAAGTTGAGGTACTTCACCAATGCTAGAGTGAAAAGCCGACCACTGAGAATAGTTGAAACATTGGGATTTCATATTTTTGCTTGGTGAGGGGAACGGCAGTTGGTGTTACGCCATCCAACATAGCAGCCACGTGACAGCACCACGACATACAGTTTATTTAGGTCCTATGCGATTGCCTCAGGCATAAGCTCCCGCGTATCAATGCAGGTACCAAACAGGTAGCCCGCCCTTCTACCAGAAGGACTGTTCAATGCAATGGGAAAGCATACAAGTGCGTGGGCTGGTTGGTCGAAGTGGCGAGTTTAACAACTCGACAAGAAGTGTTGTGCTTTCGTTTCGTCCTGGCCTTGCTGCATGGATTTTGCAGGGCTCAGTGCCCTGTGTAAACGGCAGTTATTCGAGATAAATGCGTCATGTTCAGTTTGATGAGAAATTTTAGTTCTTTCCACCTACGATGAGCCGCCTTTTTCCAGTGCTGAGAGATGCGGCTATTGAAATAGCTTAGAGGCACAAGAACATCCACTGCCACTGATACATCCGGAGCCGACCCGTTCCTGGTTAGCTCGTCGGCATTTGCCATGAATGTTGCTGTATACCCAGATCAGTGCAACGACATGGCCATCAGCTACAGCCATAAAGTATTCTCTGCAGAGCCTGCCTTAATCACCGCCTGGCTATAAGAGAAAAAAGCACTGCTGGTGGCTGCTAGCTTCGAGGCTAAAGTTATTTTGCACACTTTTTCACCCTCCGCCTGAAAAACACTGGCCGAATTTGATAATCGAATAGTTGGACTCTTCGATTTGGAGGCTAGTTAAAAAAAAAAATACTTTAAATGATCTCAGAAGCAGTAACGACCTTTACTGTCGCTCTTTTATGGGTCATGATTCGTGCATAAAACTTACTCAGATTACAAAAACTTCGATAAAATGACAGCATCTTTTCAATAATTTTCCTTGAAGAAACTGCACGACTATGCGTATGAGTAACATTAAAGTAAATACATACGATTATAGTATCTACAGCAAGGTAATCGCTTAACTACATACATGTACATACAAAAATATGACAGCATCTAAATGGATATGCTTAACTGCGTTCACTGGTGTGTTACTTATTTAAATGTATGTATGTAAGTACTTTTAATTAAAGAAAAATACATTAAAACAACACCTTCCCCACATAAACTACATAAATAATAGCCAAATTGATGCCCTCCTCAGCAATAAAAGCTTTCAAGCATCAACAACTATACTATAACTAATGCCAATGACTAAAATGACTAAGAACGAATTCCCCGAAACTAGCAAGTTTTCACACTTTTACTGTTGACAGATTTTGTTTTAGTATCGTATCAGTGATGCCAGACATTCTCTGTTAAAAATCCCACGAAAATGGGGAAAAAATCCCTCAATTACCCACATCTTGAAAATTTATCCCACAAAATTCCCAACGAGTTTAAACATCTACATGTTTCAGTAGTAAAGAAGTAAAATTCATATAAAATAATAATAATAGTTTGGCGCTTACACATATGTGCTTTTCCTCCAATTTGTGGCGGTCCCCTTGATGTTGTCACACAAAGGGGAGGGACCTACAGTTTTACGCCGACTCCGAATGGCGAGTGTAAATATTTTTATGAGAAGCAGTTTTTCATGGTAGGAATACACTCGGAGGTTTGCCATTGCCTGCCGAGGGCCGACCGCTGTTAAGAAAAAACCTCTTTTTCTGCATTTTTTTCACTCATTCATTTTTTCACTTTCATGTTTTTGCTCACTCACTAAAGGCCTAAACAAATTATTTGGTGACTTTAAAATTGAAGCACATTCATGTGCTATTTAACATTTCATCAGATAATTTGTTCCGCTTTTTACATGAAACACCAGTTACAACTGAAAAGATTCTTTCTTACTCAGCGCTTGAATTGGTTAACGTAAGAAAATTTTCGAAATTGTCCTTATACTTTTTAACAATTATATACCATTTCACTCCACATCACATCTTCAGAACGATTAATTACGTAAGAATGTCGAATATTCTTGAATTTTGATCAATTATGCAACAATAACTGCGTTAAAAGAAAATCCCTTATTTATATGAAATGTCCCTTTTTCCCTTTTTAATTATTTTTGATGCAAAATATCCCTCAAATAGGGAAATTACCCACAATCTGGCATCACTGTATCGTATATTTTTTTTAAAATACTAAATTTCATTGCCAACTGACTGGGTGAGATAGATTATGACATGTCCAATGACAGCAGCGGCGGTGATAAATTTCCAAGACATCAAAATGAATATGAAAATGTACGAGTATAGTATTTTATGAGTATGCGATCGGCCACGCACTTGAATCATCAAAGTGAAAGGAAAGTAAAATTTGTAGTATAAAAATACAATAAAAACAATAACACGAATGAGAATAAAACTAAATATCTAAACTTAAGTGTGACAGTCAAGAAAATATGAATTTATTTGTATGTCTGTCTATATATCTACGTGCATGCATACAATGTACGGTGGCGAAAATGTGAATAGGGAAGGGACATTTAGCAAGTTTTCGCCTTTTTTTTGTTTGTTTAAAAAATGTTTATTAGTTTTTATGAAAATATAGGTTACTATCTGAAACAAATATTAGAGCATTTAGAGAAATTCGATGAATTTTAACAAATCGAGCCCTAACCGCAAAAAAGATGTTACATAAGACATTATTTTTAAAATTTTATTTTTGATGCAAAAATGAATCTATGTAGATGCTCTAGGAACATTTCTGCTGCATCAAAAAAGCAATAACAAATTAAAATTAAAGAAAAAATCGCTTACGTCTTTTTGGCGGTTAGCGCTCGAAATGTTCATACAAATTTTAAATTTTTTAATCAGATTTTTTAGAATTTTTGTGCATTCGGTTTTGTAGTTCGTTAAATTTTACTATAACAAAGTGCAAGTTTGAAGTTGCTGGAACTTACCGTTGTTTTTTGGCAATTTTTTATTCGCGCCTTTTCTTCCATGCAACATTTTTTTGTATGAATGAGCAACACCTTTCACAAAAAAAAAATTACCAAAAATCATACTAAAATTGAATGCGCTACAAAAGTGCATACTCAAAATGTTGATTAAACTTTGTCGAGTTTCGCAAATTTTTTTACCAAGTTTGAAATTTTGACTTATATGGTTTTTATTAGATCACGAGCTACACTTTTATAAAGAAAATAATAAACCTTAAATAAATTAAAGGAAAATAGCTAAAGAATGCTAGAATATCTCTTCCATATTTCTATTTTCGCCACTGTATATGCGCGTGGCAGCCATGCTATAAATATTCAAATATGTACATTTGTACACAAAATAATTAAAGCAGAGATGCATAACAAAAAAAAAAAAAAAATTGGAGAAAAACTGCGATTGCAGTGACGCAAAGTGCGTTGCATGACAGGCGGCGACCCGGCGCTGCTGCAATGGCGTGTGCCACCCGCATATATTTTATGAAGACATGTCTATGTTTGTATTGGCAGGGAAGCGTGACTACGTGCGTTGCAATGCTTTGATAGGCGCTTAAAATAGATTTTCTTTTAATTTTAATTTGGAAAATTTGTTCTTCAAGTCTATTGGTGATTTTTATTTTTGATATTTTTAGTGCGAGTTGACCCATTTCCATGCTTAATGAAAACGGTTTTTTACTAATTGAGTTCGAAAGAATGATTTTTTACCTTGCTCAAGTATTCAGCTGTTTCTGAAAAAAAAAAGAAAAATTGTCCAACTTTCATTATCTTGAAGTGCTTCAAGCTAAAGTGTTTGCCTAGACAAGTTGTGCGATTTATGTTTGCATTCGTTATTTGGAATTTGTTATAAATTAAATAATTAGTGTTGTAATTTGTTGAGAATTCAATGATTTAAATTTATTTATGTATGGCTGGCTTAGGAGGTTAATTTCAGTGACGCATTTAGTTTAAGATTTCGCGACAAATTATACTTTAAGTATTCACACCTGACCCTACACTAATTAAAATTTTAGGTGTTTTTTTTAGCGGAAAATTCGGTATCATTTCTAAGGAAGCCATTGAGGTTACCATCAGCTTCTTTGCTATGCATAGGGAAGCCTTACCGTACATTGCTTAAGATATGATGTGTTTTCTAGAAAGCCATCCACCACACCAAAGCAAGACTTGGTCCGATTCCTCCCTTCGAGTTTCTAGCTTCTTAATTTTAAACTGCTTATAGATTTCTTCAATGCTCATACTAGCTCGCCTTCGTTGCAAAAGATATGAGATGTGCTTGCACAGTTTATACCAGTGATTCCCAAAGTGGTCCAGGTGGACCCGAATGGGTCCACAGGAGACTCGTCGGGGTTCTACGTTGGCGTGAAAAAAATATGGGGTTCCACGAGTTGTAAGTGGGGGTCCGCGAACTTAAGGCATTGGCCAGCCCTCTATCTAAGTACTTCCAAACTAGTTCGGTAATGCAAGTCTCGACTTATGTTATTATTTTATGTTGGTCACTCGGGAGTACCTTGTAATGAGACATCAAACCATTTGGCCAGAACTGGCTCAAACCAGGCATTCGCATCACTTTAAAACTCGGAGCGATAAAAATAAAAATTATGCCATCAACACAAAATAAACTATTTTACGAAAACTCCACATGCAAATTCATGAATGAGCCGAACATCTGAGGAGGTTATGGTTAAGAATATGTAAATAACGCCAGCTCTCGGAGTTCTCTTAAAAATATAACTCCTCAGAGCGAGAGAGTACTTTGATCGCTTTACGAGCTCGGTTTTTTTTTTAAACTTGCAAGTGTATAATCACATTGTCTTAATAAATCGAACACATGAAAATATTTTATTTTTATTTTTCCACTCCGAATTTAGTTTTGGAACTCATCCGCGATGAAGATTTACATTGTTAGATCTAATCTTCACATTTTTTGATGAGATTTGGGAGCAGCTGGGGGTCCGCCGAAACCAGTAAGGATTTGAATGGGGTCTACGGGGGAAAAAGCTTGGGAACCTCTGGTTTATACTGTATTTGCTCCAATTTACTAATTTGTTTGCTGGTAGTAGGTGACAAAATTGTCGAACAGTATTCCAATATTGGCCTAACTAGTACAGTGTGTAATCTCGGAACTGTGGTAGCATTGTTGAAGTCGTTGCTAGATCTTAAAACAAAACCAAGAACCCTACAAATGTGAGCTATTTATGTCTATTACGGTATCCGATGGATGCAATCCGATTCGCACTGTATTAGAGCCAAAGGAAATCCTTGAGGGACACCAGAGCATACATCATACCTATGTGATATATGGCCGTTAACCTGTACCTGTAATAGTCTTTCAGATAGATACGATTTTATCTAACCCAGCGCCTTATTATTTACACCGTATTAACTCAGCTTATTGATAAGTATTTTATGGTTGTCCGTATCGAAGGCCATGCTGAAATTTGTTAAAATTGCATATACACTCAGACCACGGTTCATAGCATTGAGAATGTAATTCGTATAAGAAAACAGGTTGGTTAGATAATTGCAAACAGATCGGTCTGTGGTTAGTTATATCTGAATTATGTATTTGACTGGTAAAATCTATCTTCCAGGCTGAGGGGAAGACTCCTGTCCCTAGTGATGACTCAAATATTTATAGCAGTTATGGGTTCAGCAAGTCCTAATGCACACTTTTTGAGAAACAGATTGGGTTTCCTCGAAGACAATATTAAAACTAGTAACAAACTCTGTTAAATTGTCGTTGTTGTTGTTGTTGTTGTTCTAGCGTCTACAACAACCCCGCCCAGATCGCCTGGTATCTCAGTTGTTATTGTTATTGTCAAGCTCAACTAACTGCAGACCCAAGTAACGTGCAGCCTCTATAGGGCCCATCCACAGGAACAGAGGCGTTAGCCGTGTAGGATTTTGTGAGCATGCGAAGAGATGTATCGAGTCGTGGGGTGTCACCGGACACTCATTGGGTACACCTGCATCTAGTCTGCTCAGGTATGAGTTCGGCCTATAGCAGTAGCCAGAGCGAAGTTGGGCTATTGGCGTCCTCGTCTGCTTGTATCACGAGTTTCGCATAATGATTGTCGTAGATGCTTTTAAGGAATGCAATAAATAGGTCACTTACTTCTCTACTATTTTCAGCGTCCCTCTCGCCCCAGGACATTGAAGAGGGAATGTCGGCATCGTTGTCCTTCTTGTTTATAACATACTACTTCCACAATTGGTTCACATCCGTCATGACTAGTTCCTCAATTCTTAATGTATGTATAGTTGTTATAATATACTTGGCGGAGTCTTCTGCATTCTCGCCTCAGTTTACTGCAATTCTCGTATGTATTTATATTTAAAAATTGGATAATTTTAAAAGTTTATTCGGTGATGCTAAATCAAATATTTGGTCCGTTTCGTAACCCCAAAATACATACCGCATTTTTTAAATAAACCAGAGACTAAAAAAAAACCAGAGAGTCAACTACTTCTGGTGAATTGTAATCGAAGAAGGTCAAGTTTAATTGATTGAGTGTTACCTCATCACATCGGCTACGGTAGAAAGTAACCAACTTTCCAATTATTGTGGATATCTTGAAACGATTTGGGCGGATTTTAAGCAAAAAATGACCGGATTTTGGGACGAGAAAAGTTCTCTCCCTTTGCAAACCATGGCAGTCGACTGTACCATAAGCCCTTAGGCTTACCACTGCCACTAAGAGTTGCCTGAATTAGAACCTTTTTGACTATAATCAAAACAAGGCGAATTAGTTTTGCAACAAACATATCATTTTGACGTTAAGAAGTACCGCGGCGAAATTCTAAATTCGCCATCAACACCACCTTGTATAAATTCGCCTTGAAGCGAGCGGTTGAGGAGGAGGATCGACTGCAGAAGTCGTGGATAAAAAAGTTTATTTTGAGGTTGTTCTGGAATCTTATTCTTTCGGTAGAATCAAGGGAATGTACATTCATCGCCTTGAGTCAAAAGATAGTTGCTCCCTCGTTAAGAATTTCGGTTAATTGGCTTTAGAAAAATTAAGAAAGTTGGAATTATTTAAATGCCTCCGAGAGCACACTTCGTTGCTATAAAGCTGGAAAGCTTTGAAATTTATAGATTATCTTTTCTGAACAGAACCGCTGCAAATTTCTTAGGTAATGTCTTAATTTTATATTTTATATTCCTAACGAATTATCAGTCCATACACATACATACACGTCTATTGGTTTCTGACCGGATGTGAGTGGCTATGAATTGTTTCATGCTTCATTGCAGATGCTATTTATGCCAAACAGTGGGGTTTTTTGTGTTTTGAAGATTAAGAAGCTGTTTTGCAGCTATGCGAAATAAATAATAAAGGCATAAAATAAAAAAGCCCAAGTAAATACTAAACTACAGTAAATAAATAAACGAAAATAAGCTCCATCCACAAAAAATAATACCTCGGCGCTTAAAGCTTCAAAGGTCACAATATTGAACTTATTATAAAGCGCATCTCACTTATCTCTACTTGGTTTATTTTAATGCGTATGAAGGCTGACGAGAATATTTATACAAAAATAAAATTAATACTCGAATTAATTCCTATAGACTAGAGCCACTTAGGTTTGTTTTTTTTTCTTGTTTTATTTAGATTATAGATTAATGCTGACACAAAATTTATATAAAGCTTCTATAATAATTAAAATAGCGCTCGTTTTATAAGAGGCCATCAGTTTATGTGGCGTTTGAATAATATTTACTAATAAATATGTATTAGTGTGCTCTATACATTGTGTGATGGCATGTGAAAGCGAAATGTTTATAGTTTTATTTAATTTTTAAGCGCGTGTACTTCTCATTATTAAATTTTAAATAGTAGGGATATTCTCCGATCTAAACAATTTCAATACATTTTTATAGGGATATTCCTGTTTATGAAAAATACTTCAATAGACAAAATAAATTTAGATTTTGAAACCAAAAGGACATTGAAAAAAAGTTTTTCTTTTTTAATGTGTTTTTTGGCTTCAATTTTTTGAGATAGTCTGGGGGTTTCGGATTTTTTTGCAATTTTTTTGATTCGTGATGTTTTAGAATTTTGCAAAATTTTTCGGGTCTGTTGTTCACTTTTCGGGATGTTTTTGCAATCAAGACATTGTGAAAAAATTGGTTTTGTGATGTTTTGTAATTTCACGAATTTTTCGAAAATTTTTATGGGTATGTTTTTTTGGATTTTTGGACTTTTTTGAGATATTTTCCAGATTTATTTTGGGGGATGTTTAAGGATTTTTCGAAATTTTCGAACATTTTTCGGGTCTCTTTTTTCGCTTTTCGGAATTTTGTGAGATATTTTCAAGACCAATTTTAGGGTTTGCGTTTTTTTTTTTTTTGAAATAAAGTCATTGCAAAAGGACTTTTTGCTATATTTTAAAAATTTTCGAAATTTTTGAATACTTTCCGGATCTGTTTTTCAATTTTCGAAATTTTTTGAGATATTTTTCTGATTTATTTTGGAGCGCCGGATTTTTCGCAATCAAGATATTATGAAAACAGGTTTAGAATTTTTAGAAAGTTTTGAAAATTTTTGGCGTCTGTTTTTCATTTTTCGGGATTTATTTTAAATATTTACAGATTTATTTTGCGGTTCTCGTCTGTTTGTTTTTTTTTTGTGATACTTTCCAGTTTTATTTTGGGGTTTTCGAATTATTTTGCAATCAAGACATTGTGACAATTTTTATTTAGAATTTTTTTAAGTTTTTGAAAGCGTTTCGAGTCTGCTTTTTAATTTTTCGGGATTTTTTTTTAAATACTTTCCAGATTTATTTTGGGCGTTTGGGACTTTTTTTGGAATCAGACCCATTTCGATGCAATTTGAGATTTTTTGGGATGATTTCGGTTTTCTTTTTTTGATACTTTCCGGGATTCATGATTTTTCGAGATTTTCTAGCAATCTTTTTAGGCATTCGTTTGGGTAGGTTTTGTGACTATTCGGGATTTTTTTTATTATTGTTATTTTTGGGTACTTTGATTTTTCGAGTATTTCTTGGAATATTTAAATAATTTCTTTTTGAACTTTTACAAATTTCTCGATTTTGGATTTCTTGGAGTTTTTAGGGACTTTGATTGATTTTCGAATTTTTTTACGCTTTTTCCTATCTTCAACCAAACTAACTTTTACACTTTTCATCTTCCAGGAAAGCCTCAAATTATTTGAAATTTATATTTCCTTCCTTTTTCTAATTTCAGGCATACTCATCTGAAGCTTCACTAATCGACTATCCCCGTTCAAAATGAAGGCCCTGAGCCTTTTATTGGCGCTACTCTGCGTAGCGCAATGGCGCGCGCATGCTTACATCGTCGGCAGCACGTCCGGCTACTCACATTCGTCACGCTATGCATCATCTTCGTCCTCCTCATCTGCCAGTGGCAGCTCATCCTGTTGTCAACTAAGTTCCTGGGCCTATGCCCATATTAATGAAGTGCGGCAGTTTGCAACTCGGCTGAGACAGGAATACAATTACATGTCGCAGGGTACCAGCACCGGCTACAGTGTGCAGGACACACAATGGGATGGTAAGTGCCTTAAGATATACCAAGTTAACTCAGTATTTTATTCGTTTATTTCTCCTTACCTTTATAGCAAATATCATCAGTCTGACCGGCAAGACTGGCTCTGAGTTGGATGCACTCGTGCGTCGTGTTAGCGAGCAATTGGTTACCGACATGCGTAAAGGCCTCCTGCCTTACACAACCATCATCGCACCGAACTTCTTCGAATCAAAGGCAGCCGAAACCCTGGAAACTTACACTGCCGCCAGCGACGATTACGGTCAACAACAGCAACAGATCGAAGTTGGCCACTTTCAACCGGTCGATCTTTCGAACTTCGATGAGGTACGCAACTATGCTTACCCCGCCGAAGTGAAAGTCATCGACGGCAAAACTTATGTGGTGCACAAGAATTGCACTGAGGCCAAGAAGGTGAGCGGCGACGGCACGTACGGCAGTCCGCTGGTCACCGTTCGCAGTCGCAATCGCACTACTATTGCCACCAGCGGCGGTATACCGGCCTATACATATGGCACAGGTGGTTACAGCAGCGGTTCCTTGGTATCTGGCAGTACTGCCTCCTACCCAAGTCCCATTTATGCGCAGCCTGGAACTAGCAGCAGCAGCACTTCGACAACCTTGCGACGCAAGAATACCGTCTATGATTGGGTAAATCAGAATATGGAACCTAGTGTTATGGGCTATAATCCAGTGGTAAATGTTGCGGGTTCTTCAAATTGGCAAGCGGGTGCCTACCAACCAGCTACAAACGTCCCCTTCGACGCTGATGTGGAGGCGCTTAGCGCTGGCAGTCCAGCGTTCCGACCAAGTTATGCGCCCGGCTCTACAGTGACGGTGCGGCGGTTCAATAAGACAATTATTACCAATCCTGATGGCACAAATACGGTTAGTGGTTCTGAACTGAATCGCAAGTGGGTTGATGGTAAACTCGTATACGACTCGCAGCGGCCATTCGGTGAATGGACTGTACCACGTGGCGAGGCCTGGAAGCAGGAAGAACGTGAACGTTTCTTTTGGTTTTTGACACAAGGCAATATAACACCACAGCGTCTGGAGGAATGGCAACGGCAGCAAGAGGAACGTCTCTTGGCTACGGCTGAACGCCATCACACTACGATTGAGAACATACAGGCGTGGCACCGTGACGAGTTGGACCGTTATCGCGTGTTGTTGGGTCAATATCAGGCACAAAATTCCAACTTGACCGGCTGGAAGCGTACGGAAGCTGGACGCCTCGATTGGTTGATACACCAGAATAGCGTTACACGTGAAGAGTTGGAGCGTTGGCAGCGCGAGAACAATGAGAAATTGGTGCAATTGGCACGCCAGTACAATATTTCGTTGCAAGAATTAAAGAACTGGCAAATCGAGGAATTGAATCGCCTCTACGCGCACTTTAATGATCAAAACAATTCGTTGATTTCGCGTCCCATCGATTCGGGCTCTCTACGCACCAGTGAACAAGAACGTCTGGAGGAGCTAATACGCCAACACAACGCCACAATTACACAGCTACAAAACTCAATACGAATGGATCAAGAAAAGCTCACCAACTTAGGACAAAAGTATCGTGGCAACGTGCAGGATATGGAAAAATGGCTGAAGGGTGAAATGGCGCGCCTGAATGGCATAATCAACGAGCAACGCAACGAGATGACACGAGTGACCGAATGGCAACGTTCAGAGCGTGAGCGTTTGGAGAATGTGGTTAAGCAACACCGTGGCTCGGTGGAGGAGGTGGAGGCACAAATGGCACGTGATCGCAACTATATGCAAGCGTTGGCCGCGAAGTACCATGTGAGCCTAGAGGAACTCGAGAAATGGCAGAGCTCTGAGTTGGACCGTTTACATAACGAGAGTCAGACCAAACTTGAGTTGGATATTCAAGAGTGGCAGCGCCGTGAACGTGAGCACCTGAAATCGATTGTGAATAAGAACGACTTGACCATTGAGGAATTCCAAGCGAAGATCATGAGCGATCGTTCGCGGCTTGAGGATCTGGCGAAGACCTACAAGATACAAGTCTCCGAAGTAGAGGAATGGATAAGGAATGAAATTAAGAATTTCCAATCGCAGGGACTACTGAAGGAGGTCGAAAAAGAGCTGGCGGCCTGGCAGCAGAAGGAACGTGAGCGCTTGAATTCTATTGTGCGGCAAAACGAGTTGACCGTTGAAGAGCTGGAGACGAAAATAAAAGCGGATCAAACGCATCTCTACAGTTTGGCAAACACGTACCAAGTTCGAGTTGAGGAGATTGAAGAATGGTTGAAGAAGGAGTTATTGCGTCTGCAGGGCGAAGGCCTCATCAAGGTCGAGGACTTGAAGGACTGGCAGCGACAAGAGCGTGAGGATATACTGAAGATTGTGCAGGAGAATAAGTTGACTATTGAGGAGTTCGAGAAGAAGCTGTTGGCTGACAGACAGCGCTTGCAAGATCTAGCACGCACTTATAATGTACAAACGTCAGAGATTGAGGGTTGGATCAAAAAAGAAGGCGAACGTCTGCAAAGCTTGGGTTTGTTGCAGATACAAGAACAGTTGAGTAACTGGCAGAAAATCGAGCGGGACCGTCTGCTGGAATTGGTTAACAAGAATAATCTATCCATTGATGAACTGCAAGAAAGCATCAAGAAAGACCGCCAGCACTTATACACTCTGGCGCATCAGAACCAAGTGCGCGTTGAGGAGGTCGAGGAGTGGATCAAGAAAGAGATTCAAAAACTGCAAGCAGAGGGGCTGATTGAAATGGAAAAACTCAAGGACTGGCAATCGCAATGGCGTGGCAATCTGACAAATATGGTTAAGGAACGTGACTTCACGGTGGAAGAATTCCACAAGTGGCTATTAGAGGATCGCAAGCGACTGCAGGATCTCGCCATGCAACACAACGTGCAAATCGAAGAGATCGAACAGTGGGTGCGCAATGAGGAGCAACGCTTCATCAGCATGGGACTGCTGAAACCCAACGAGAAGCTAACCAACTGGCAAGCGGTGGAACGTCGTTACTTGGAGCGTATCACGCAGGAGCAGTACCACTCCACCGAGCAATTGGAGCAGCGCCTGCGTCAGGATCGTGAGTTGCTTGAAAAGTTGGCGCGCGACTACAGCGTTCAAGTCGAGGAAATCGAGCAGTGGATGAAGAAAGAGTTGGCTCGCTTGCGTGACGATGGCCAGTTGCAAATTGACAATCTCACCGCTTGGCAGATAGCCGAACGCGCGCGGCTCGAGGAGCTGGTTAAGCAAAATAAGGCATGGAGTGTAGAGGAATTCGAAAGTGTGCTACGCCAAGATCGGGAACATATGCAGAAAATGGCCTTCCAATACCACACATCGGTGGAGGAAATCGAGAAATGGATACAATCTGAGGTGGATCGTCTTCGGCAACAGGGCAAACTCGATATCGAGAAGCTCACTGAGTGGCAGAAGACTGAGCATGATCGCATTTTGAACTTGCTACAACAACAATCCACCATCACAGTGGAAGAGTTCGAGGAGAAAGTGCAAAAAGATAGACGTTTCCTAATCAACTTGGCTAACCAGTATCATGTGAGCGTAGTGGAGGTCGAGGCTTATGTCAAGAAGGTCATCGACGAGTTGCGCAACAAGGGCAAGTTTGAGGTGGAGAATCTGCAGAATTGGCAGCTGGTCGAGCGCGACTACATCAAACAGCTGATCGGGCAATACCAAAATGGTCTATCCACCACCGAGTACGAGCAGAAATTGTTGGCAGATCGCGCACATTTGCATCAGCTGGCCGATCAGTATCGCATCAGTATCGATCAAATCGAAAAGTGGATGATTGAAGAGTTGAAACGTTTGCGTAAAGACTCAGCCGATCACGTACAGAAGCTTGCGGAGTGGCAAGTGGCGGAAGCGCAACGCTTGAAGGAACTCATACGCCAAAATAACCATTTGAGTTATGTTGAATTTCAAATGGAGCTCAATAAGGAGCGCCAACGTTTACAAGAGCTTGCCCGCCAGTACTCGGTGAGTGTTGAGGAGGTCGAAACGTGGCTGCGTCAGCAATTGGTCAACCTGAAGGCCACCGGACAAGTGCAAGTGGAGAGCCTCACACAGTGGCAAAGTGATGAGCAGAAACGACTGATTGATATGCTGCTACAACAACAGAATAGCATCAGCTATGACGAGTTCGAGTCACAGCTACGCCGCGATCGCGCGCATTTGCAAAGTTTGGCGCAGGAGTACAGCGTGAGCGTTGAGCAAATCGAAGCTTGGATGCGTGACGAACTACAGCGTCTGAAGAACACCGGACTATTGCAAGTCGAGCAGTTGACTTACTGGCAAAAGAGCGAACGCGACCGTTTGCAGGATTGGTTAAATCGACAGAATAACGCCACTACCTATGAAGAGTTCAACGAGTTCTTGCGTCGCGATAAAGCACGTCTTGAGCGCATTGCACAGGACTACCAAGTGACAGTCGAAGAGGTCGAATCGTGGGTGCAGCAAGAGGGCGCACGTTTGCAAGTGCTCGGCTTGATTAAAGGTCCCCAGAACTATGCTGTTTACGAGGACCACAGCGGCAACGATGAATGGAAGGTATACACGCTTGCACATCTGAAAGCCGTAGCGCAAACTGTGCCCATGAATTGGCAAGATTTTGAGAATTACTTGGTTAAGGAGCGCATGCGTTGGGAACAATTTGCACGCCAATATAATGTCAGCGTGGAAGAGATCGAAGAGTATATACGCGAAGAGGCACAGAAACTTAATCAGCAGGGAGTCATAACCGGCTCAGTGACGGTGGAGGAGTGGGAGTTCGAAGAGAGTCAACACATACAGAACTTGATTAACGATCGGTTACGCAAGCAGCAGCGTTGGTCCATAGAAGAACTCGAAAGGCAGCTGAGGCAAGACCAGGAGCATTTGCGTCAATTGGCTATACAATACCACGTCACAGTCGAGGAAGCCGAGGCCTGGTACAGGCAAGAGCTGCAACGTCTGCTGGACCAGAACAAAATCATTTCGGAGCACTTGGTCGACTGGCAACGTCGTGAGAAGGACCGACTGTACCGCCTAGTCACACGCCAACCCGGCGTGACCGTGGAGGTGTGGGAAGAGCAAATTTTGCGCGATAGAACTACACTCAACAATTTGGCCGATGAGTACCATGTGTCTATCGAAGAACTAGAATCATGGATCAATAATGAATTACGGCGTCTTGCCGACTTGGGACTTGTACGCAACTTGCACCAGTCCAGCGACTACAACAACTGGCAAAAGCAGGAGAGTGAGCGTTTGCGTAGTATTGCTGCTGAGATCAACATTACCCAAATTGAATTCCTCGAGTTTATTGCCGCTGACACCGATTATCAGCGTCGTTTGGCGAAACTCTACGGCACCACGCTCGAGCAACTGGCGCCCTTCCAGAGCATCGAAATCAGTCACTTGCAGCGTGAAGGACTCTTAGACAATACCAAGCTGTTAACGCTGGAGCAATGGCAGAAGCGTGAACGTGATCGTCTTTACAATTTGATTAAAAATCAAAACTTTAGTCTGAAGAATCTACGCAACTGGCAACGACAGGACATGTTCCTCAACGAAGTGGCCGCAAATTACGGCATCACAACGCAGGCACTGAAAGACTGGCAAATTAAGGAATTCGAGCGTTTCATACAACTCGCTGAACACTATGGCATGACGTTGAACCAGCTGCAGGACTTCCGCGACAAAGAATGGCGCTACATCAACTTCGTGATGCACAAGAAGACCAGCAATGAGGCGGAGCGCATCAATTGGGGTGCCGAGGAGGCGAAACGTATGGCAGTGCTGGAGCGCAAGACCGGCTTGGCGGGCGAGGAACTACTCGAATGGCGACGCATACTCTATCTGCTGTGCCAAGGTCTCCTGCCCATGGACTCTACCACCGGCTTTGGCGGTCACGAAATTGGCGCTGGTTCCACTAATCGCACTGCTTGGCCACATAATGTGATCTCCAAGGATCGTGGCGATCAGCCGCCGCATGTATACGACGAAAATGGTGACGTAGAAGAGCCCGGTTTGGCCGGTCAAGACAATGCTTTATATCCACTGCCAAATGCTGCTATAAAAGAAGAAACAACCACGCAATATCCAGCCTACCCAGCGCCCTACGCACCGCTTGCCAGCGGTGGCCGAACGAGTGGCTATCGTTATAGCAAGAAAGAATACAAATACACTGTGCCAGCTGGTGGTGTTAACGCTGTGGCTAGCGCCGATGCGAGCAGTAGCGCGACCAGTGCAAGCGCTAATATCGGCTTAGGAGGTCGTACACGCTATGGACGCGAGCGTGAACTTGACACGCAACTACAGCAGCAGCAGCAGCAAAAGGTGGATGACTACGGTCAACAGCAGCAGGTTGAAGTCGGTTGGAATGGCAAGCTAGAAGATGGCGGGCAACAGCAGGAAGTCGACTTAGGTTGGAATGCACAGCAACAGCAGCAAGCGCAGTTCGGTTATGGCCGCAGCAGTTCCGGTGGTTATACGTCGTCATCACAGCAGTCGCAGCAGCAGCAGGAAGACTTCGGTCAACAACAACAAGTGGAATTGGGCGATTACAAGCAACACGATTGGGATCAGCAGCAGCAAGTGCAGGTCGAAGATCTTAGCGGTAGCTTCACAGGCGCACATAGCAGCTACAATCAGAAGCAAGTGTCCAGCACTGAGGCGAATGCGGTGAGTTGGTTAATTTGCTGATACATATTCAACTAAAATTTTAATGCTTACTTTTATTTAAATTTTACAGCATGTCGAGGTCACAGCAGAGCCAGAAAGCACTGGTTTATGGGGCTCGATTAAGAAGAAGGCTTCCGGAATATTTGGCTGATTTATTTTATCAAAGAACGCCCAAAAATATTTAATTTAAAAACTCGAAATTAAAAAAAAAAAAATCGAAAAAGCGATACTCTTTTGTTCAATAAACTTCTTCAGTTGTTTTTATTTAATGTAAATTTATGTATATTGTTTTTATGCCTTATTTCGCATTGTTTTTTTTTTTTATAAATAACATGTCATATTTTGTTTTATTTAATTGTTAATTGTTAGTTGCTAAGTTTCCGAATGTATGCTCGTACTCAATACGCTAATAATACGACTGCTTCGTTTTGTAATTAATTTAATTTAATAAAAACGACATCTTTAATAATATACAAAAATAGATCAATTAATAAATTTTGCGCGGAAAAATAGTATACACGTCTTAGAACTGAGCTTTGAGAACTAAGCTTTTAATCAAATAGTTGTATTAGGGAATCTCTTTAAAGAAGTTAGGGAGTTTGGAAATACTTATGTAGGTATATTAGGGCGGGTAGAATTTGGGACTACGCGCATGTGAGCATTCTACGTGTAATTCCATGCAAATTTGCTGAAGAAACTATGGGTCTAAAACCAATTTGTAGTTTCCTAAATAGTTTCTTGTTCAAATTTGCTTAGAACAACACGTAGAACCCTTCTGTGCCATACGCGCATAGTCGAAAAAAGCTCCCATAAAAATTGAGCTGCCCTAATGTATATATATTTAAATGCGTTTTTCGAAAGTTCAATAAAAGTTAAGAGCTTGTCGAGTTCTCTTTTAATGTCAGTAAGTAGCCCTATTATACCTTTCCACTTTGTTTCGCCCTCCATAGCTTAGTTTTCTTGTAGTTTATGTATCTTCATGACATTAGTTTAATTTTTTTGTTAACTGTTAGTGTTTAACTGTACCTTAGGAAATACAGAAATATATATGTCTACTATTTCTTAAATATGCTTAGATGATTTTTGTTCAGTTGAATGGGATATGCGTAGTATTTTCGGTGTTCATAAATTCTCTATATTTAGTTTACATATGTATATCTATATGTAAGAAAAAAAAACAGTTTAAACTTTTTTTTATGTAAATTAAAAAAAATACAGCATCCTTGTTGTAACAAAAAAATTATTATTATTTTTTTCTAAAATAGGCTCTTTTAAGTAATACATATTTGAGAATTCATAAAATATAAATGTACCTTTGAATTCGAAAATTTCCGCAAGGTTCCCCGAATGAAGTTTGACAAGTCTCGAGAAACATTTGAAAGCTACCGATATAATTTCAAGAAATATATGAAAATTCCGGAAAATCCTGAGAAAATGTCGAAAGTCCTCAAAATACGCCGAATAATGTACTACACTTTTTTATTCGAATCTAAAAATTACAAACCAGGATCAGTCTAGCTCCTGCATCTTGGCCTGCGGGCTGTCCAATACGTGATGTTATTAAGTGCATATTGAAATTGAAAACTGAAGCATATATGTACACGAAATATTGATTTTCTTTCATTTGTATAACCAGCGCCATCTGTCATTAAATAGTCGAAAAAAATATTATATTAGGAAAATGGGCGTGGCACCGCTAATTTATGACTTCACAAGCTTATCTCATTAAGTATAACTGAACATACTATCGAAGATCTTTGAAATAGCGGTAAAACCAACCCAGCTCTCTATGGACAGTGGTACATAACTGGAATTTAATGTTCAGATTTCAATGAAGCCTTAATTTTGCAACCGATTTGATTAATTTTTCCTCTAAATGAAAGCTTATAAAATTAGCAAGAAACGTGTTGAGATAGATTTTTGAATTTTCATTTCCTTGTGTTAAATTTTTAGTGCAAAATGCGGACTAAGTAACAATTTTGAAGAAAATCGATTCTCCTGTTTTAGTTAATAAATGTTAGATACATATAAAAAACTAGTTGAAAACAATTATGGGGCTTCCCGAAAATGAAAATTCAGAAAACAATTTTGAAATGTTATTAAAAAAAATTCTCAAAAACTAATTTTTTTTTAGGAGTTTTTAGAAAAATTCTGGGATATGCAGTTTTATAGACCATTAAATTGTAAGTTGCAAGTGGCTAAGAATTCGCGTTGATTTTCAATATTTTTTTCGCTAGTTTTTCGAGCACATCTATCTGCATGTTGTGTAGTTTATATTCTTATTATATGTATTTATTATTAAAAATCAACGCAAACTTTTAGCCACTTGAAACTTTCACTTTATTTTAGTAAAATATCATGATCTATAAAACTGCATACCCAAAATTTTTCTAAAAACTATTTTTTTTTTCGTTAAATTTTGGTGATTTTTTTTTTAAACATTAAATATTTTTTGTTTTTCGGGGCCCCAAAAATGTTTTCCACTAGTTTTTTTATGTAACATTTATTAACTGGAATAGGAGATACTATTTTCTTCACAATGATTACTTTTTCTGCACCTTGCACTAAAAAATTAGTACACGGAAATGAAAGTTAAAAAATCTGGCTCTACCAGAAAAAAAAAACAAAAAAATAATTAAATTATGAATAATAAATGCCAGTTTTGAACCACTGTTTCATGTAACGGTAGTTTTTGGAAAGGTAAAAAAAAAAACTATATTTAATACCTGCGCCGGATTTTTAAAGTTCGGTTCCGCCCAAACTTAGACTTTTTTACTTGTTTTTTGTTTTTTTTTTTTGTATATTGAAGCCTGTCGAAGTCAAAGGCCACTGGTATGAATAAACCTGTAATCCGCCATGTCAGTAAATATATTCAACTATTTTTAAATTACATTTAACCATTATTCTTAATAAACATATAAATTTAGTGAACGTTGCAAACTATGCTTGTCTAAAATGATTTATCCGATCAATATATTTTATGCAATTCTCAACATGATTATTTGATTTGGAAGTCTTCTAAACTCTATTCTAATATACAACTATAATATACTATATCTAAGTGNAAACAGAAAAATTTTTCACTAAAACACGTAGAAAAAACTTAAAATATTGCTTACACGTGTATGCACCAAGAACACTCTTACACGTATGACCGTATACCAAGTACAAATTAGTTAGGTTATGTTGACCGAAGCACGTGTGGTGAAGTACTGTCTACAACCTACGGTTTAATCCCATCCCAGCGCTTTTAAAGCGAATATTTTTCGCTCCGGTAATTTTTGAACATTCTCTGGGACTTATATATCCCCGCAGTATTGAAAGGGTTAACTATATAAATAATTTCATTCGACTGTATAACGCTCCTTCGTAAAACAATTTCAAAAACGAACTTATGTAGGTATGTATTTCTCGTTGGAATCATGGCAAACGGGTGGAAATAATTCACATGCCATAGTCAATTGTAAGAGGAGTACTTTTTAAACAATTCTCAGACATCTTTTCACTAAAGTCTGATTGAAAGAATGATTTTTGAACACTCCAACGTTACAAAGGAAACGCTTGCGACTTCTGTCATCTCCACACTTTTTCGCCATGACTTTTTCTATACTAACTTTGAGTCTAACATTACCAGTAACTTTAATTAAACATTATTTATGCTACATAATGATACTTTAGTCTAGGCACTTGATTATACAGTATTTTCCCATAATTAATTGATATTTATTCTCATCCTCATCCCCCACCTTAACTTTTGCCTTAAACACTTCGCATGCGTTTCAGCGCTAATTCAAATCAACTGTTGTCTTTACGTCCATTCTCCGCGAACCGCTGCCCACCCACCGCAAAGTGTATACCCTCACTGACATCCGCTCCGGACTCAGCGCCCATCATACCATCATCGAAGAGTCCATCACCTGTTTCGTCTAGCACACGATTCTTCAACTGTTCAATTTGATGCAACAGCTCCAACGTTTCGTGATCCAAATTATCATCTTCCACACGTAACTGCCGCTGCTGCTCCTCATCCTGATCCCATTCGAGCGATTCAGGCGTAGATATGTGCGACCAAGAATTGTGCGAGGAAGAAGTGCGTGTAAAGGAACTGTTACGCTGTTCGTTGATTGGTGGTTGGCGAGCGTAGCGCCCACGCATGCGTAGCTCGCAGCGTTCAGCTGATCTGGCAGCTGCCACTGATGCAGCTGCAGCATTTAGCGGCGCATGGGGTAGTGATTGAGATTGTGAGTACGAAGCCAATGAATTGAGTTGATCCTCATCGTTGCTCAAATATTGCCATGAGTCGTCCATTAGGTGTACATGTAGCGGGTGATTGTCATAGGTGGCGTTGCTTTTAGCAGTGCTGAGCGTGTTGGAGTTGTTGTTGAGGATGTACGCCTGATGTACTGGCGTGGTGTTGGAATTTGTGTATTGTGCGAGGTTGTTGTTACTGCCACCATTGTGGGCGGTAAGTAGCAAAGATTGGGTGCTGCGGTGCGTGTTGTGCGAGTGTTGGTATAGTTGACGCATATGACCGTACTCATGCTCCCATTCGAGGTCGAGTGAAGAACTGGCACGTGAGCTGGCTGCTGCGTACTGCGCTTCAGACAAGCAATAGTTGAGCGCCGATTCCTTGGCCAAAAGAGCGTTGCTGAGTAAATTGTTAACGTCCAGATTCTGAAGCTGTATGTCAGAATGGCCACTGGTAGAGAAGGAGAAAATGTATTTGATTAATTAAGTGGGGATGAAATTTATGAATGTAGATTTGCAAAAGAAAGAAGAGGAGAGGAGAGGAGAGGAGAGGAGAGGAGAGGAG